>NC_141765.1:57939764-58244764 GCF_982258835.1 Parasteatoda tepidariorum
GTTCTGGGACTCAATCATAATGGTTTGAGAGGATGATCTCCAATATGATAGTTAATTAGTGTAGACGAAATAACAAAATCAGACATAAAATCGTACTTTCCCAGAATAAATATTAATTTTTTTCCTCTATGGATTTGGATTTCTGAATCCTAAAATATAGGAAGGAGCAGCAAACTGGGAAATAAGGCCCCAATAGTATGGTCAGGAGAGCACTCCAAAATTTGAACCAAACATAGTACCTCCAAAGTTTGGAGAGCACTCTAAAGTTAATTTTATTTTTTGCGTATTTCACTACATCTCGAAAACTTTTTAAGCGAATTGAAACGTTTTTGCACGCAATTATAAAATTAGTTTATCCAACTATAATACCCTACAAAAATTACCTTGGAGTAAATATTCATTATTTTTTATTACTTTGTTTAATAATGATCGAAAAGTGTGAATTATAAGTTATAAAATTTTTTTAAATCATTTTAAGGAATGCAAATTCAGATGGAAAATTACACAACTTAAACGAAATCGGTCAAATAGTTCCTGAGAAGTCGAATTTTAAGAGCACGACTTTCTTACGTTTATTGTTTCGTCTGCACTTAGAGGTCACCCACTCAAACCATTATGATTATGTTCTAGAAAGAAAAGATCTGATCATTAGATCAAAAGGTATTCAGAAAGGTTTTTAAACGCTGTACATTTTCTAATTTTGAAAGCTTTTTCATTACAATAGAATGTTTAAAAATATTTTTATTTTTCAATACAAATCTCGAAAATCCATCTTTCATTTACTTATTATTTTCCTAAATATTTTTTTTTAAATCAATCTCAACAATTGAGTATGTTATCTAATTTCTTTTTTTTTTTTTTTTTTTTTTTTGTTTGCATTTTTTATACATAAAATTGTGGGAGCAACAAATCACGTGTATTTCCTGGAAAATGTTTTTATTTGATAGCAACCTATATTTCTATGACAGCTTCCAAATAAAACTTTTTTTATATGTTTGCCGTGCTTGTTTCCGTAGTAACGGCCATTTCATGTATCAGATATTGATATCTCGACGACACAGCATTTATTGTTCTAATACAGATGAGTTAATCATCCCTTAGTATTACCACAGCTGACGCTTTTAATATCGCTTTTAGCGCTAACATAAAAACTTGACCCACTATAATATTCCCTCAGAATGGGCGAAACGCACATAAAACAGTTAACTACCAGCGTTGAGAATATATAACTTGGCAAAAATAATCTTCAAATTGGTATAATGTATTTTTATTCACGATAAAATTTCCTGCAATTAAACTTTGTTGCGTTTTATATATTTTTTTCCACTTCTTCACAGTCGAGCTGGGCATGAGCACATTTTTACACCAGGATTTTATTACCTTCTTTAAAATTGCATAAAAACAAGATATCTAGTAAAAACTTTTTAAGCATTAAATATATTTCTCCTTCTGCATTTATTTGGTGTAAAAGCACAGAACAAGCATGTAAATTGTCATTCATTTTACGACATTTAATTAAGTGCATTATTTATTTTAGATTTCATTGATATTAAAAAATGGTTTTTTAACATAGACCTATTACAATGCTTGAATTGCTAAGGAACAGTTATTTTTTTCAGAATAATTAATAACAGACGTTGATTGATGAAATGAAACTAAGTACATATCTAGTTGAGACAAAGTATATTTATTATTATGAAAAATAATAGGGAATTCGGAAAGCAATGTCGTTTCAGTGCATTTGATAATTGTTATTAAGATTTTATTTTTAATCAATGATGTATTCACCCCCCTCCACCTTAGCAACAACCTTCCAATGCCGTGTCAAAAAGGAATCAAAGTGGATTTTTTTTTAAAAATGAATTGTTTTTAAGACTAACGAATGGCGGAAACGACAACATTTTCCGGTCCCCCTAATAGTTCAGATATCGACGTATCGAAAAATAATAAAATTAAAAATGAAAGAAGATGTTCATTGGATGATTTCCAAACAGCCATGAAAATTTTTTTTTCATTCTTACCAGAATGAAACAGAAATGAGTACCACAGTAAGATGTCTGATTATTTCAAACACTAATTCTTCTTCTTTTCTTTAGCACTGGGCATCTGAGGCCATAATGGCCCTTTTCCCATTCATCGTGAAATACTGGATGCATACATGGAGCTGGATACGGTAAGGAGGAGTCCAAAATGTAGTGGGAGAGAAAATGGCACTTTGCCATGATACTACAAAGATGAACTGTAAGTGTGGAAAAAACTGGAAGGTGGCTTGATATGAGTTGAGAGTGATCAACGAAAATTGAAGATTTTGATTACTTATTTCGATGAGGTAATTGGCACAACAAGTCTTCGCTACTAATTCAACCCGAAGGGACCTATCGGCCGACAGTGGAGATTAGTTCCGCAAGACCCCTGCTTGTGAAACATGCTTCAACCAATCGGGTTCAAACGTAAATAGCAGCCATTACTGTTTGATCGGACAGGTCCTGAATGCTACTACCGAGAGGTTGATTCAATCATCGCGCTCTTTGCTCCATAGCAAAACAAGTTACTACTGCCGGCTTACTCGGTGTTTTCACGTTGACATGATCTGGAAACTACTGCATCTCGATGTTCTGTCACTAAACATTGATCTGTGATTGACGTACCAGAAGTACTGCAATCAACAATCTTGCATCAGATGACCACGAAAAGAGATAGGAATCATCGCAGAGGCATACGGGGAATGATGACGACTGACTGCTGGAACCCTTCGTGATTCATCCGCTGTCAAGCACTAATGCACATGTTGCATCTATTATTTATGTTGTCCACGGAACAATCGAAGAGTCCTTATGGGATATTGCCCAACTCCTCTCTCAAGGTGGTTTTCAGCTCTTGGATGGTATGGAAAGGGTGTGTTCTTTGTGAAACACGTCTGCCAAGGGCAACCTAGGCATCCTCTATAGGATTTAGGTCCGAGAAGTACACAAGCCAATGCATACGGTCAATATCTTTACTTTCTTAGGGCGTTCGATACCTCAACACACCTGTACCTACCTGGTAGCCAGAATCACTTTTCATAGTGAATCGGTATTCGTCTGAAAACAACACTCTGGATCTTTACTAGTTACTCCAAAAATAATTTCCTTAAACCAACGAAATCTTTCTCGACGATGACGTGATTACGGCGGGATGCATAGAACTGGTTCCCGTGCATAGAAACGAATTGGATTTTGTCGCCGTGCGATGATTCTAGGAGAAACATGTGAACATGGTAGTGGTTGAAAGGCCTGCAGCTACATTTATGCTCTTCACTACTGGGGATGCTTACAGTTGGATTGAGATGTGGTATTCCTACAATGATCACCGGCATGCTATCGCACAGCATCTCCTTCTTCAGCTCCTTTTTAGTCGTGAGATGACATTTTTTTCACTCCTGATACGGCGGTCTAAGTGGTGACAATTTGACCTGTTTCTTATCGTCTAACTGCTCGTACACGATCGTAAGAACTCAAATGATATCTTGCTAACATTTTGCACTTCATTATTACTACACTTCACTAATTTCACTGAAATAAGTTTAACAGCCCATGGTGGTATTTTGATCAAATACCCAACATTAGGAATTTCCAATGAATAAAGAGATAATGCACCCTGCCTTTTGTACAGATAACGGGTACTACTCCACCACGCCCTCTACTTTTGATATTACTGTTATTGATCAGCTGTCAAGAACGCAACTTTGCATAAACAAGTTTTTCCTTAGTAATTGTTCCTTAGCAAAGTAGTGTAATAAAATATTTACTAAAATGACAAAAATAAAATTTTAATATATATCTAAACTATGTTGTCAACAGCAAATGTCAAAATCTGACTAGATTTTTGAAATATGCTTTAATCAATAAAATTATTTTTCCTTAAAAAACATGCTGTATTTTAATTTTATATATGTAAAATATTTAATACCTCAATAAAGCATAAAAAGATATATTATTTAACAATTAGTTCAATAAGAGAGGACTAATAGAAACGAAAAAAGCGAAAACTTAAAACTGAATTTCTCCAAAATAATGAGCACTGAAAATAAATAATATTATTAATATACTTGTATCAAACAGTAGTTGAAATTAAAATCATTTCTTGTATTGAAATAATATCTTTCAAATTAAACAAATCTTTGAACACAGACTTCATGGTTAAATTGATTTTCCTGATATCTGTAATGAACTTGTTTAGTTGGAATGATTCAACGGAAGCAAAACCTACCAACTGCTTATACTAATTGCAATTTAATCATGAGAAATTAATTTATTTCAACTAAAATTTCAAATTTATTTTGTGAAAAAAACACTATGTTTATCTCAGGAAACAGAGCCATTTACATTTTCGTTTGAATGTTTTTAATTATGCGTTAGTAAATATCTTAAAATGAATGTTATATCTGATAAAGATAAGCTATTATAGTTCTTTTACAAAGTTTAGGTGTAATATTTCACTTCAAGTAGAAATTTTACTGCGTCAATTTTTAGTGAGAATTCCACAGTTAAACTGTCAAAACATTTTCCTTTTTTTGAAACTTAATTTGACAGTTCGTTTGTTATTGTTGCAAAGAAATCTTTGTGGAATTGTATAAATCTTAAATGTAATGTTATGGTATTAAGTTTGCATTCAATCAGTATATACTATGTGGTGTAAAGTAAGACTGTTTTGTCATAAACGTTTGAAATCTGTAATTAAACTATAGACAACCACTAAACTGAAGCCTTTGAAAATAATTCTCGCTTTCTTCAAGTGAAAAAGTAAATAGCAATGTAAATGTATGTCATGCAAATGTAAATAGCAAAAGTAAAAGTAATCATAATAATTTGATTATTGTAGTAAAATGTCAAAGTTTCAAGTAAGTGCTTAGAATAAAACAAGTTCTAAAAGCCTTTCAATAAACTGGAAATAAAAGTATTACATAAACTACCAAATCATGGTAAAATTTACCATGTTTCTGGCTCTGTAGGAACTCTAAAACTCGGTAATTTCTTACGAAGCTCTCTGGTAATGATTTTAGTAAAATTAACAACAAAATATGGTTTTATAATATGCGATGAAGTTTGGTAATTTTTCCATTATATCTTAAAAGCTGGGAGTTAAAACCATTTATTCGGTTAAATATACTTTTCAGTTTTGTATTTTTTACTAAATGTGTGGTAATAACTATAACTTTAAAAAACAGTATCTCTGGTACACCGTTACCGTATGAATGCAAAAATTTGCCAAATGAATGGTTTAAATACCGTATATTTTTGTTTTATTAACCAGATTTGTGTTCTTTTTTTACCAGAAATATCATTACCATACAATGTGGTGATTTTACCAGAATTTTTTCTCCTTATTATGATTTAATTACAAATATTTTTTTTAAATTTTTAACTAAGTTTAGCACTAAGACAACAACAAAGTGTACAAGTGTAAGAACTTCAACTAAGTATTTAACGCTTGCAATTTATTAGAATGACTAATTGAGTTAAAAAAATGTCATCACAAAATAAATTACTTTCAAAAATAGAGATCGCTTAATTACTAATTTTTCAGCAATTCTCTTATCAAAATGAGAGTTTACTCCTTAACGGGAGTTGCAAATGAAATAACTACTTCGATCAGTGATAATGAATGATCAGAAATTTCTTCTCTGCTGACACGAGCTTTTTCCTTAACTCCGATAATTAGCTTTAAATCATTGGTGGTTAAATATCGCTGAGCTCTCATCTCTCAGGGCATAACTCAGATCTGCAAAGAAAGTATTTCGTCTCATGATAACACTAAGTCTTGAAACAAAGAAATATAAAATTAAGGAAGAAAAATGTGGATCATAAATCTTATACCAGACCGCAGGAGTTTTATCCACGTGGATTCTCATCAACTGGTACTACAATTTATGTTCCTTTTTTTTTGCTATTTTGAATTGAATTCATCACTCTTCGTAAAATCCTCGCAGCGCCATTTGTTTGATTTTTTTTACTCCTTTCTTTCTTTTCCCTTATCGATGCACAATTAACGGTTTAATGGCTTAAGTCTTTCTCTTTGAATAATAACTTCTTTTGGAACTCAATTTTCTCAAGATTTTAGAAAGCAAATGAAAATAAACAATTAATGAACTATTTCAGAAAGTCAAGGCTTACTTCAAATTAATGTGAGATTACCTTTCTAGTTTACACACAGTGTAGTGCAATATTTTGTTTAGTTCAATTACTGATTTCTATTTCTCTTTTCAAAATAATAACTGCTTAATTTTTCAATTTTCTCGAGATTTTAGAAAATAAATGAAAATAAGCAATTATTGAACTATTTAAGGAAGTATATACTTATTTCAAATATTATATATAAGGTAATCTCACGTTAATGTAATTAAGATGCATACATTAACGTCAGATTACCTTACTAGTTTACAGATAGAGTAATGCATTTTTAGTTGAATAACTGATTTCTATTTTTCTTCTGGAAATAATAATTGCTTAATTCTTCATTTTTTTCCAATATTTTAGAAAGCAAATGAAAATAAGCAGTTATTGAACCATTTCAGGAAGTGTATACTTATTTTAAATAGATATGAGATTACCATACTTGTATACTCACAATATACTAGTGCAAATTTTGCTTTAGTTCAATTGCTGATTTCTATTTTATTCTAGAAATAACTATTGCTTTTCATAATCAACAAATGATATTTTTTTATTCAAAACATTAGAATATATTATGATTTCAATTTAAACAATCATTATTTTATATTTAAAAAATAAATTTTAAAAAACAATAAAATGTAATATAATTTCATTTGAAACAATCATTGAAAAAAACAAAATGACTCAACTACTACTTCTATTTTTAACATCGATTTTTAACCGTTTCTTTTAAGAATCATTTTTATATTTCAAGTACTTTGATTTAGCTCAAATGCTAATATAAATATATGTCAAATAAGAATATTTTAATAAGAAATTTAATTAATCTGAAAATTTGCGACAATTTAATTGCAGATTAATTTAATTACATGTCCTCTCGCATGTGGATCTTAAGATTTATATCATGAATCGTGAGTCATACAAATCTTAGTAAGTTAAATCAAAATCACACTCAAATCATAGGAAAATACTCTTTCAAAAATTCAATCTTAAAAACTATTTACATTTCAGTTAGAATTATTTGAACTAAGCGTAATTAAACTAAAAATAAGTAAACTAAATATACCTTATCAAACATAAGCCAACTAAACGAATTTTATAACTCATGTCTGCGTTTTCATAAGACATCATTTGTCAGTTAGCACTTGAAACAAAGAAGATTTACGTTTTGCCACTCTAAGCAACTTGGATAAAATATTTTATTTCATTAAGTAAAATAAATCTCAAAAAACAACAGATATTTCGTTATTCCACCTGCATAAAGAAATGCTTTGAAACAAACTATCCTTTAACGAAAATAGCATGAAATGAAGATTAAAATGCACGTAATTAACAATCCTCTATCTTCCATTCAAGAGACTATATTGTTATGATCCTAATTAAAGTGGAGTTTCGCCTGCATCTTTCAATTTGCATACTGATGTCACTCTTCTAGCATGCCAAAGTAATATTCCCTTTCAACACTTCATGCATTAACCGCAAACTAAGCTAAATTATAATAGGAGCTCGAATTTCCTTAATATTTTGTGTTAAATCAAATACATGTTTGAACTTGAGTAAATATTTAAAACTTCAATATTTTGTTCACAGTAATGCATAAAAAAATACAAATGTGTTACACCTTCTTATTACAAAGATTTAAACTCAATTTGTTACGCAATATTTTTAATCCAACTTCAAACATAGTGTGATTAATACTGCTGTTACAGCCTTTTGACGCAGAATTTTTATTAAACATATTTTTCAAATTTTTTTAATATTTATTTATTAATTTAAGTCAAAATAATGGGAAAATATTAGATTAGCATTTTAATAATTGTTGTTTATGAAATAGAGCATGGAAGACATGTGTATTTTTTTCCTCGTTTTAATATAATAAATCGTTCGTGAAATTTTCACAACCCGGCTCACTTCCAAACATTAATTTTTCATCTATGCACTTATTTGAAGTTATTTAGATCTAGGAGAACCATTTATTTCTAATTGAAATTTATTTGATTTAAAAAATCAATTAATGATACATTTTTGAATATAAATAAAAACTTTTTCAATTTACTTATTTTTTAATTTTTTTACTTTCGTACAAATACAAATTCGATAAACTAAGAGATTTTTTAGTATCTATTAGACTGTCTTTTATACGTAAAAATACCAAAATTTATATTTTTTCTTGTAGCTAGAGCTTCTGAAATAAATATATAAGAGTAACCCCGATGTCTCCCAACTGCGTCAAAATCTGGTAAACCTGATAAATCATCGTTTTAAAATGAAAAACTATTGTTCATATTTCTAAAATTATTTTACTACTTTCATTAATAGATGTAAACAATAAAGAAATGAATTAAAACTTGTTCACCTTAATTTGAATAAATTTTTTTCCATAAGTTATGCATCGCATTTAATAAAATCAGAGTTTTTAAACATATTTTTTTGGTAAACTCTTCATTAAAAAAACAACTCTAGTTCATACTTCGCATAAACTAAATTACTGTATTATAACTACGCATATGAATTATTATTTGAGGCGGGAACTCTGAAACTATGCCTGATCCATCCGAAGGAGATTTGACATAATGGTGAAAGCATCATTTCATCTCGAGAAGAAGAATATTAAGTTTGAGGTCTATCAGTATAGCATAGCTCTTTGGCTATATAACTTTGAATTCAAATTCTTTGATAAAAAGTGCTTTTTTTTTAATTAATTTCAGTCTTAATTTGCAGCTAGCTTCCTTCTCTTATAGGCACATAATTATGTAACCATACACATTTGAATCAAAAATTTTAAAATGATTAGATTATTATCAAAATATTAATCCGTTATTTATAAAAGTATAAATAAAAGTATTAATTTTAATGTTGGGTAAATCATCAGCTTAAAATTGAAGATCAGATTTCTAAAATTATTTTATTTGTTTCAGTAAGAGATTTAATACCATAAAGGAATAGATTAAAACTTGCTCACCTTAATTGCAATAAATCCTACTCTCGTATCCTATTCAACAAATCGGTATCGGTACGAAGGCATCGTATTCAACAAATGCATAGTTTATAAAAAAAAATTAAGTAATTATTAAAAAAATCATCGCTAGTTCATGCTTCGCATTAACCAAAATATCACCTCATAACTATTCATATAATTAATATTTGAGTTGGTAACTCTGAAACTCTTCCAAATCTATCCAAGGGAACTTTGAAATAATCGGAAAAACTTCATTGTAGTTGACGAAGCAGAATATTAAGTTTGAGGCCAATGAGTCAAACGTAGCCATCTTATTAAAGAAGTCTTTGATAAGATACATTTTCAAAAAAAAAAATTATATTAATAATTTCACTCTTATTTCGCACCTCACTTCAAATTTTTTACGGCCACAAAATTGTCAAATTACACACATTTAAAAATAAAAAGTTTAAAATTATTATATTATTATCAAAGTATTAATTTAAATTAGTTATACAGTTTTAATCTTATTTTTGGTTTTGAAACTTAGATAACGAAACATTGTTATGATTCAAATTTGAATAGAAATAAGTATCTATTGAAATAAGCTAGAGCAAAATTTATGAAACAAAAACTAACGTGGAAAATAATAAACTTTCATAAATATAAACATAATTAAACGAATACTCGTTTGGTCTCTAGTGTGGTCATCAATACTTAATTGGGCCTTCGTAAGAAACCGAATTTCACATGGGCATTGTAAGGACGCTACGTTATTTCGACCTTGGTTAGATGACTTGGCTAACGACTATGCTTGCACCACCCGCACTTAAATTTGAAGTGTTTTTGCTGCTACTTTTGCATACATCTAATAGAAATTTTTGTAAGCTTCATTTTATGCAACAAACTGTTACTTTAAGGATGCTTTTTGAAAGCCTTTTCATTACATGAAGCAGCTGCGTTTTTTCAAAAAAAATTTTAATTTTTGAAACCGCAGTAAGTTATTCAAAAAGTAGTATCAATGTAAAAGTATCAGTTATTCAAAAAATTCAGACAGTTACAGTTAGTCCGTTTTTAGCCGACACCCTTTATGCTGATAGTGAATATAACGCAAAATATAATTAGATAAAATAACCCCATATTTTTCTTTGTCATTTTTTAAACATTTTTGTAATAATTTTTTACTGCATGAAAAGTTGTTCAACCATTTCATGCTCATAAAATTATGCAAGTGCTTCGAATTATTCTTTGATATTTAGAATTTTCATCAAGGTGAAGTAATCTTAACAAATTTGTGTTTACTTTTTATGTTCAATTACAGTACGATAGTTAAGTATACTACGACAGTCAATATATAACTATAGTCAACATATAACGATTGTCAATATGTAAAGATATTCAATTTTGTTTAACAAGATTGCATCTAATTGAAAGATCAGATTGTGTTTTCTTAACATATGTATTCCTTGGGTGAAAGTTCTATTAAAAACAACTTGAACCATGACCTTCAATAATAACTAGTGCTGTAAGCCGCAAACAAGCTGACAGAACATCTGAAGTCTTAATTTAATTTCGAACTATTCAAAATTAATCTCAATTGAAGTAATTGCATAAAATATCCAATTTCCTTTCCATTTTATATGAAAAATATAAACATGTAGAATTGTAGAACTGCTAGAACTCTTTTTCGAATTAGGCTGCAGTAAAATGCTGGTGCGTTGTTTATACATGTAAGTTGTATGATTTCCGGATATGCAAAAATTACTTTCTCCAACTGACAAACTTCCTATCAACTACCAACTATACTTATCTGGCAAAATTCTCCGGCCTGTTAAATTTTATTTTAATTTGATTATAATAAAATATAAAATGAAAGTTGTTTATCTTTCAAAATAGTGCAATGTTTTAAATATAGTCTAATTTTGTAAAAAATACAATAATACAATATATATATATATATATATATATATATATATATATATATATATATATATATATATATATATATATATATATATATATATATATATATATATATATATATATATATATATATATATATATATATATATATATATATATATATTAAACATAGAGATATTTTTTAGTAGGAAACCTCTGCTCGATTAGATATTGTGTTGATAACCTTTCATTTAGTTAAAAACACTTTATTCTTTATTCATTTTTTTTGCACTTTCATTCCTTGAAATAATGAGTTTATCCACCTTCATGTGATTAGATAATAGCTCTAATACCTTCTTTTGGCTTGAAAAATGTGATATTTTCCATATTAAAATTATAAACATAAAAACATTAATTGAAAAGTAAAATTTTAACCAATAAAGATATATAAAAGTATAATATAAATTTACCGGTACAGAAAAATTTAATCAGTCTTTTGCAAAAGTTCTTTCAAATAACATCACTATAAAAAATATCCAATTAAAAATATCCAACTAAAAATCCAATACAATTCCAGTTAAAAAAATTTGCATAAATCAATGTTTACGAAGCAAACAAAAATTTTACTTCAAAATGTTAGAGGGAAAAATAATTGAGTGCAAAATATGGAAAAGCTTAAATATTTATGGACAAAACATGAAATATTCCTTTTGAAAGTTTACCATGCTTGTAATAATATCAAAATCTCTGAAAACTGAGAATCTAAAAAAAATATTTTTTTCCATTAGAAGGAAGAAGTACAATGTTCTAAAAAAACCGTTTTTAAAAAATTCCTGGATTCAAAATAAAACTCTTTTTTTTTCAATCTCAGTTATAAAATCATTTAAAGTATTTCATTGTAGAACCAATTTCACACTTTTGTATTTTGAAATTCGAGTTCATCTTTCTTAAATCCTGTAGGATACCATTTTTCACACAGAGCAAACAATTATGGTAAAATTACCGTAGTGTGTGGTGATGACATTCATGGTTCAAAGAAAAACATAATCCTAATAATCAAAACAAAATTATACGACATTTAAACCATTAAGTAACTTTCCCGTTCATATGTTAACGGTTTACCAGAAATTCCTTTTTTCAAAATTATAGGTCTCATTACCACACATTTAGCTAAAAATGCGAATAGTTTTTATGCAATGCTCTAAAGTATCGTGGAAAAATTACCAAATTTAGTAATTTGACAAATTTCATCACACATTATAAAACTATATTTTATTATTAATTTTACAGAAATCATTACCAAAGAGCTTCGATAAAAATTTCCGAGCTTTTTGGTGTTCTCATAGAAATGGAAAAGGGTAAATTTTACCATATCCTGGTAGTTTTGACCATATTTTTTTCTCAGTGTACTCGTAAGATAAATAAACTTCTCTATTAAGTATAAAATGGTCAAACAATTCTCCTTATTTGACCTACTAATAACGTAAAAGGATGAAAGAGATGATTATATTCAAAAAGTAAAACACAAATCTTCTCCATAATTTGCACATCGTGTTTTAAATATGTTCTTTGTTGATAAAAGTGAAGACGCCGACAATTTAAGTTATCTAGTGTCTTACCCTTTTTGAACACCGTCTTAATAAGACACAATCCCCTCTTCCTCTGATTTCGATTTACTTGCCTGATGATTACAAATGGCCGAATTAATGTTCATAATGGTAGCTGGCGACTAATAAATAACACCCTTGTTTCGTAATTTTGATCATGCTAAGTGGGACCGTTAATTATTACGTCCCGAGAAGAAACTACAAAAACAAAAACTTAGTCATCATTTACGCAGTGTTTGTTTCTTGGTAAGGCAATAGGCTTTGCAAAGGATTAGGAAAGAATGGAAACAAAAATAAAATATCGCTAAACTTCCCTTTTTTTTATTTTTTGCTTGTGGTTTGCATAATTTATTTTCGAATAGAATCTAAAGTTCTTTGCTATTATAAGCATATTTATTTGTCAAGTTTGTAATTTTGGAGAATATTGTTCTAAAATTCGACGAAGTTTATATGTTTACTTTTTTTAATAGATTATTGATGAATATTTTTTGCTCTATATTACTAACACTACATTAGTTTTTTTTCTTTTTATAAGAAATTTGACATTTTTATTTGTTTAGAAATTTTTTGCCATAGTTAAGTTGAATATAAGTCTGTTTTTTAGATAATGAACCTTTATTATTTTGTTCAAATAATCAACTACAAAAGCAAAAACGTAGTTATAATATTATTAATGTTTGTTTATGGTTAAAGTAGCATTAGAAAATAATGAGGCAAAAAGATTAACAATGATAAACTCTATTTTCTTAAAAACTTTTTTGAGTTTTATTCTTAAGGCTCATGATACGTAAATACTATCCACATCTAAACCATGTCTGGATTGCCGTATTATCAAATATATCTGCCCGCTTTTGGGATTTTGAATTATTGTTCTTATAATCATTCCTTTCATGACTAAGTATTTGTTATTTTTCAGTAAGTAAAAACAATCAAACTTTCAATAAAAAATATAATAATTTAAGTAAATCACATTTAGGAAGTAATCTTGAGTAGCAAAACCTAATATATCACTAACAATCCTCATACACGGATCACGAATATTTACTTTGCCACTGCGTTTACCACGCATGTTTGCAATATTTATAGTAAACTGGTATCTATAAGGATTTTACGGTCGATATATACAGATTTAAACGAATAAGAACACTTCTTTTAGAATTCAGAATTGCTTCTAGAAAGAAAAAAAATCTGCATTAATTTTGGAGATTTTTTAATAAAATTTTCAATAAATCTTTTCAAGCCCTGTATTTTGAAGCATTTAATAAAATTAAATTAAAATTGTTTAAAGAATGAAATAATGGTTTAAATGCTGAAAGTTATAATTTTAAAAGTGAAGGTCTGGGGAACTTACAATTTGAGGTTGAATGAGTGTATTAGAAATGTATTGCTCTTCAATAATCTGTTTCTCATGTTGGTCTAAAACAACTTCTTTTAGAACTTTCTATTTTGTTCAAAAATGACAGAAACACTTCTCCATTATAACTACCTAACGAATAAAATGTTTAAAGGAAAACATGCTTAAAAAGATTTTATAAAATATTATTCAGTTTAAAGTTTTTCTAAAACTGATGATGAAGATGTTCTAAAAGAAAGACGAACTCAGACAACGTGAATATTTCTAACCATTTCCTGTTGTACAATACAAAAAAAAATTATAAAAGTGATTTATATGACATTCATCTTCCTCGATTTATGTCTTATGTATAGGTAAAAGCATTGTCACTCGGAGATAAAAAAAATTCAGGTAAAATTACCGTATTTCATGAAAATAACATTTCCGGCAAAAAAAACTAAATTTAACCGAATAAATGGCTTTAATGCCATGCTCTAAGGCAGAGGTCGCCAAAGTGGTCTATATAGACCCCCAGGGGTCTATTTGACAAAAGCAGGGGTCGATCCGAATCGGAAGGGTCGATTTGGGGTCGAAGAAAAAATAGTTCTTAGTATGCAAATCACACATACCTAATTGAGTATGTAAAATTTGTGATTTTTTTTATAATTGTCTTACTATCAGTTTCTTTATAGAACATGAATTAATAAACGTATATTTATTCGGGTGAAACAAATATTTACGTACCGGAGCGCAGTGGCACGAACTCTGCACTTCTGGTTTATAAGTCATATGCATATGTGCGCTTGTCCAAATGTCACGTGTGACGAGCATTTTACGTTACAAACGCAAATATCATTCGCAGTTTCAGCTAAAACCATTCGTTTACTTTAGATATCAATTTTAATTATCAATACATGTTAAAAAGAAGGTAAGCATTAGTAATATGGATTAGGACAGCCCGCGACAAAACTGTAGCACATTTTGTATTTTTTTACAAAAATTAAAAAATTTCTGAAAATATTATTATTTTAATATGATGTGTGTCTTTAACTTTCACGTAAATTCAATCTGATCTAAGTACAGAAATAAATGAAATGTGGAGTTTCGAGGGGATTTAAGATTAAAATTGACCAATTTTGAACCCAATATAGCGAATCTTGTAAAAAAATACCAAGGCACACCCATCTCATTGGTTAAAAAGCAATAAATCTATAGTTACTTTACTTATTATTTCATAAATATTAAGGTATTTAAATTTCAACATTCATATATTTTTCATAAAACTATTGTTACACAATGTATTATTACTTTAATAAATGTTTAAAATCATAAAATAAATGTACAAACACCTAATAGAGCTTTATTTTAATTAATAGAAAATTATTTTTATGGGGGTCGATGGAGATTTCGAAAAATTACATAGGGGTCGATGATCAAAAAAGTTTGGCGACCCATGCTCTAAGGTATCATGGTAAAATTACCACACTTTGCCCTATTTACCACATTTGCTACATCATCGCACATTACAAAACCAAATTTAATTTAAATTTTACTAAATCATTACCAGAGCGCTTCGGTAAAAATTACCGAGTTTTTTTACATTCCCTTAGATCCCGAAACAAGGTAATTTTTAACATATTCTGGTAGTTATGACCATACTTTTTTTTCTTGGTACTGACTTGGCATCACACAAATAAGTATATAAATAGATCTTAAAAACAATTGATTTATTAATATTATAATTATCCAAGCCTAAAAAGTTAAGAATTTTTTTTTGGATCACTGATTGATCATAACGTGACAATGTTACTCATAACGTAATTTATTGTGATGCCTAACATTAACAACCTATCATTAAAATTGTTGGACTTTCAAATTGTTTAGATGAAATTTTAAAGTTTTTATGAATTAGCATATTTAGTTTATTAGCATATTTATATCAATTATTCATATCAATCAAAAAAAGTATTCATCTCGTTACTTGCCGATTGAAATTTTTTATTTTAAATATATAAGTAGAACATGCTACAATTTTTCTCCTAGAGAATAGAAATATGCTACATATTCCAAGGAATGAAATAAAAAATAAATAAGTAAATAAATATCTAGAATAATGTTTAAACCCATTTCTCATTAAAGATCATTAAAAAAATCTAATGTCATAATCATTAAAGAAAAATGATTTTTTATTCTTATTTTTCTGCAAAAAATTTTAACTTCAATGAGGTCTAAAACTATATTAATTAGGAAAAAAAATTTAAAAATTACGAATCATTTTTATTCATTCATTATTCTTATTTTACTCAGGTAATAAGGTAATATTTTTTAACAAAATGTATAGGTTTCAAAGAAAAAAAGCAATTTATAAACAAACAAAAATATCTTCTTTTGAAAGTAGTTAGTTTTTTAAAAAATGCTTTATTTAACAAATTTAATGAAAAAATATAAAATGAATAATAAAAATGTTTAATTGTAAGTGTTAAAGTGTTCCATAAAAGTGTTTAAATGTGCAGTAGATAAACGTTTACTTTGCAGATATCAAATATTATTGAAATGTTATATTTTATATTACATATGCATAATCTTTAAAAAAATTTCAATGAACAGTGTTCTGTCTTACCTTTAAAAAAAATTTGACTGCATATTTAGCCCACACTACACTGAAAAAATTTCAGATCTAATTACAGTAAAAAGTATCACCACTTATGGTGCCAGTACTTTTTACTGTAGAAGTGTAATTAAATAAATATTACTGTAATAAATATGGCCTAAAAATTTGAGGTAAAAATGGTCTGTAAATGATGCGTAATGAAGACTATGTGCTAATTCGGAAAATTGAATATTTCTAAAAATTGAACATTTGGCCATTGTTTGTGCGGACTAAATGTTTTATAAAAATTTCTTTGTGAATTTATTTGATTACTTATTTTTAATTTTGAAAACTTTTGAATAATTTTTTCTTACCATCTAGAAACAAAAATCAAAATTTTTTCCCGACCCTCTACACGAAAAAATTAAAAAATTATCTTTAATTACTAACTAAATTCAGTTAGGGCATAAGACGTTTGGTTTCAAAATGTCGTAATATAAGTTCAACGCACAATTCTCAAATATTTGCATTAATATTTGCATCAATATTGTAATACTTTAGTTTACAAAAAAAAAAATTCAAAAAAATAGTCAGATAATATTTTTTTTATTTTTAGTATTCAATACACAAAATATCATTGAGTATAAATTATGGTTAATAAAACCTATTTCAGTATTTTTTTTAAATGTAAAGATCAGTTAGAAAATGATGAATGCAATTTTTAAAACACTTTTAAGCCTGAACTATTTCTCAAACTTTAATTCCATTTTAAACTAATTTTTTAAAAACCAACATTTCATCCTAACGAATTGTCCCTCATCAAACTTGATCATCTTTGTTATGCAATCAAATATAACCTAGTTGTCACATAAATAAAAATCTGTATTAATCCGTAATAAAAGTTATAAAAAAATAATATTTTTTTAAATCCATTTGATGCAGCTGTCGCCAACTTTCATTAACCATTTGGTAAACAATTTCTAGTTAAAAAATTATCATAACCGAGAGTATACAGCATGAATTACATGACTCTGACTATTGTTGTAGTAAGTATTTGTAAAACTGGTCAAAGATGTGTTGAAATTATAAATATTGTGACTGATAAAACTATATAATTAGAGAAATTAAAATTTTAAAAAATCTGTATTAAAGTTGCTATGAGAAACATTATGACGTAAACTGTTAGAGATTGCTCGAGAAAAAAATTAAAAAAAATAATCTATTTAATTTTTATTTTGCAATATTTTATTTTACAACAGTCCTTGAACAGCCGACCCAATTTTTAGGTTTACGACCAAAAAAGTTCAACTCTGTAGCCTGTAGTTTTGAACGCAATCGAGAAGACAAGAGAAATCCTGAATCAAGTATTGGGAGAAATTTGCCTTCGTGGAGGACTTTTTTTATAGAACTAACCAGCATTTTCGTTACATGGAGAGAAAAACCACGGAAACCTCCCACAGTTAGCCTGCTGGCAAGGAGACACTAACCCACTGTCCGTCTACCACTAAGGATATTTTTCGTTAGCACTGTGGTCGGTGCAAGCCGGATGAGGAATTCGTATTGACCAGTCATTGCCGGGATTCGAACCCGGTTCATCTCATCTGAAAGCAAACGGTTGATCCCATGAGTCATCACGGCTCTATTTTACAATATAAAAAAAATAATAATAATAACTAAAAAAGATTGTATTCAAACTCTTAACTGTCAGAAAAATTGTTTATTGACTAATTTCATCTAAAACGCCAATTTTATCTCATTTTATAACCGTCATTGAACAGCCGACCCAATTTTTATGGGTTTACGACTACTAATGTTCAACTCCGTAGCTTTGTAATTTTCAACCCAATCCAGAAGACAAGGCAACTCCTGGATCCTGTGTAGAGAGAAATTTGCCTTCATGGATAGCTTTTTGATGGAGCTAACCCGCATTTGCGTTACATGGAGAGGAAGACCACGAGAACCACCCACGGTTAGCCTGACGGCAAGGGGACTCTAACCCATGATCCGTCTACCACTGAGGATATTTCACGTCAGCACCGTGATCGGTGCAAGTCGGATATGGAATTCGACTGGGATTCGAACCCCGTTCACCACATTGGAAGGCGAATTCTCTATCGCCTGAGCTATCGCGGTTCTAATACGACAATTAGGCAAATATTATGTAGTCACTTAGTTCTTTGCAGATGGGTACATATTATAGCCGAGAGTACTAATTTGGGAATCTAATGGCCGGCTGAAAGGTGTTCAAATCTCAGCGTTATCTCCACAATATTTTGCCCATTCCTACAACATATTAAGAATTTCCAGTGTTCTATACTCCCAATTAGTGATCCTGGACAATTAAAAAACGATACACCCCCTCACACAGAGATAACAGAATCACAGATCTGTTTAACACATAGTCTAGTATATCTCATCATTCATGTTAAATGGCACTACCAGATTAACTAATTTAGCCACATTCCACGGCAGCACACAACTCAATTACAACCTAGCTCCAATGTACAAAAAGCCTTACTCCGATGTCCATTTTTTGTTAATAAGTTTTTTAACCATACCAGTTGTAAAGAGTCTTGAAAGTGTAAAGGTAAAAAATGTTCCCTAACCATAAACTATAGTATAAATTGATCGGACAGAGTGGTGCTGTATATTATGCGATAATTTTAGCAGGAAAATTCTGACAGTGTAAAGTACTATACTCTGACTATAAAATGTGTAAAGTAAAGTGAAATAATTAAAAAAGTCGACTTAGTAAAAAAAGAAAGTATGATTACTTTGTTATTTTCATTATTGTAGCGTGAGAATTGGATTTTTATATGAAATCACTTCAAAAAGCTCCTTTAAATTTTTGAAATCTTACAGACAATTTAAGACTTCAGCAAATCAACATTTAGTATTATAAAATCTCAAGATATCCTTATTTAAGTATACCATAAATAATCGAAAATTTATAAATTAAAAATTTCATTTTAATTACTTAGTTACCTATGCTTTCAATAAATATCAGCATTATATTTTATTCAATTACGTTTTTAATGTAACAAATTTGATAAATTAAAAACAACTACATATCTGAAAAATATTTCATAAAGCGAAGTAACAAACTAACTTAATAATTGTTTCAATATACTGATTAAAAACAGTTTAAAAGCTTCAGTAAAATCTATTTTATAGTAAAATCCATTTTTACCGTAAAATGCAATATCGTAATTATTACAGTTATATTTTTAATCAGAGTGATTCAGAAATTTTACTGTAACTATTATTGTGAAAATTGTGGTATATCAGATTTTTTTGTTCCGTAACATACTCCGGTAAAAATGGATTTTATGTTAAAAAGCACCATCACCATGAGTGCATTACTTTTTACCGTAATTTAATCTGGAATGATTTACAGTGTGCTGTTATTAAAATAATAATTATTATTTTTTTTATTATCATAATTACTATCATTATCGTTAATACTATTATTATAATTATAATCATTATTATTATCATTATTATTATAATTATAATCATTATTATTATCATTATTATTATAATTATAATCATTATTATTATAATTATAATCATTATTTCTAACATTATTATTATCATTTTCATTAATACCATTATTATGATTATTATTATCACTATTATCACTATCAATTATTAGATTCTTTCATGCATTGAAGACAATTCAAAATATTCCACTTTGCATTTGTAAATAATTATCAAAGCAAAAACCTCCCGCTACAATCCATTGTGGACCAGTGGGGTTATGGAGATATAAATTATAAATTACGGTATATCAGATTTTTTTTTTATCCTTAATTTGAATTTTTTTACAGTGTAGCAAACTTGAAATTAAAGAAGAATCTAATTATTTTAATCATTTGACCGGTACTAAATAATATTTCGATAAAAAGGTTAAATAGTAATCAAAACGTTTATATGTAAATGCTTGAATTTTAAAATAATTATGAAACCCTTTTATAACAAGTTATTCTTTGGTTTTCTGCGTAATTAAACGGGGCTAATGCTAACAGCTTGCAGCAATAATGGATGGGTCTTACGCATGCGCAATAGGTTAATTACTCTTACAAGCACACATTCTTCGGTTCTGTCCCTAAGGTCATATTTTACCGATCACTCCTCGTATATAATATTTATATCCAAGTTTAATGAAACATTAACTAATTGTCTCATTTTCTGTCAACCCTGTGGGAACGTTTAAGAGAAAATGATAACATCAGTTACACATCTGAATACATTAGCTCAACTGATTTTCCCTAAGTATAGAATAGAAATTACGTTCTCAACATTTCTGGCTTATTTATACTAGCAAGCATATTTGGTTGTAACAAAGTTTAATTATCGAAAATAAGCCTAGAACTAAAAATAAAACATGATCTTCGTTGAAGAATCTTATCAGACTTTTAATATTTAGATAAACTTCCTTACGTAAATTTTAGACCGTTAAATCTAATTATAAATGTGGTTAATTCCTAATAAAAATAATGAATTATTTTTATAAGTTTTGGAAAGTTAGACTTAGGTCTAATAATAATAATAATTTCTACAATGAGAAAAAAAAGTATGTTTAAAACTACCAAAGTATGATTAAATTTACCGTGTTTCTGGCTCTATGAGAACATCAAAAGCTCGGTACAGTAAAATATGGTTAAAATTAACAATAAAATATGGTTTTATAATATTTGATGAAATTCGGTAGATGTAGTAAAATTTGGTAATTTTTCTTTTGATACATTAGATAATGGCATAAAAATTATTTATTTGTTTGAATTTACTTTTCAGTTTCGTATTTTTGGCTAAATGTGTGAAAATAAGAACTATTGCTTTGAAAGCACCATTTCCGGTAGACTACTACTATATGAGCAGAAAAATTATCAAATAAATGGTTTAATTATCGCTATTTTAGTTTTATTAACCCAGAATTATGGTTTTATTTTTCCAGAAATGTCATGACTTTATAATAGGGTAATTTTACCAGAATTGTCTTCTCCTTGTACTAGAACTTAGTAAATAATTATTAAAATTCAAGAAATTGAGACTTAGATTAAAATGATGATTTTCACTAAAAAAAATTATAAATTATTTTTAATTGAAATTTTGGATTTTGGAAACTCTTAGAAAAAAGCTTTTGGATAAGTAAATGTTCTATTCAAAATAAAACTAAGTTAGGTGTTTATGTGACTGGTCGCAAAGTATAAAAACAATAAAAGCAAGGATGAAAAAATAAATAATTCTGTTCCAAGTAAGTCTTTGTTCTGGTAATAATTTGTTTCTAAGATTCTTCGCAATATTCACAAAAAGATGTATTCTAAAATCTTTAAAACATCATTTCTATACACGATAAATGATTCTGATTCTGAATTACTTAAAAAACATATTTTAACTTTATTAATGCAGCTTTTCTGAATAAATGAAAAAACTAATTTTTACTACGGCATTTTTTAAGGAAAAATAACTTTTAAATCACCATAAAGAGTTAAAAATTTTCAAAGAAAAAAAAGGGACAAGATTCTTTTAATAATCTTGATCCTACGTGTTAGCTTTTTTACACCTTTTGCTTAAGTTTGCTTTGAATTTAGTTATTAGAAATGACTGTTTACGTAACTATAAGCAATATGAAAGTCATTCATTTTTTTTCAATCCCTTTTAATTACGAAATCAAGTAATAAATTAACAAAATATCAGTTAAACTTACAAACAAATTTATATTTTGTATACACTGTCAGAAATTTCTCGGAAAAAATTGTTAAATACCATTTTATTTAATTGTTATTTTATCATATTCAACCAAACCAATCAAATAATGATATGAAAAAAGAGATGGCATTCAAACTGGCGGCAGAGAGAAAATCATTATTTGCTTGTTTTTAGTTTATTGCTTGTTTTTTAACAACCAGAATTTTATTAGGGCCAACTAAGCCCACCTTATGAAACCTCTTAGTTCTTTGCAGCTGGGTACATACTACATAACCAAGTGCACGAATTTGCCCATCTTACAGCCGGCTGAAAGGGGGTTCGAATCCCAGCAGTGATAAAACAATATTTTTGCCATTTCTTGAACCTATGAAGAGTTTCCAGTGTCCTGATCTCACCTATCAGTGACCTGGAACTATTAAAATACAAGACTCTCATTCCGGTATCGATGGCAACACCACGGAGCTGCTTAATGCAGAGTAGTTCAGTAGTTTGAGTACTAATCTCATGATGGGTGATACCACTTGATAAACTAATTAAGCCATATTTCACGATTTATTTGACAAAACCCAGCTCAATCACAACCTAACTCTAATGTCTATTGCCTAACGAAAAGTCTAACTTCGATATCACGTTAAACAGTTTACTGTTCCGAAACCATTCTATTTGTAAATGATTTCAAAACCTTAAAGGGGAAAATGTTCTTAACTGTAAATTTTTCTGTTAATTGGATTCCCAGACTGCTGTCTGTTATTTTACCGTAATATTAGAATGAAAATTTTAACATTGTAGCCAACGGTGTTTGAAAATTTATTTGTTTGTAAGTTTTTACTGGATCATTCGTCATTCTTCTTATTAAATCTATGTTGACAAATAGTGATATAAACATAACTAAAATTGCAAAACCTTTTTTCAGTTTTTTTAAGATTAGAAAACTGTTTTAAAAAATTTTAAAAAAAGTCGAAAATTGAAAATGTCTAAGGATTTCTGACCATATAGTTATGCATTCGTTGTAGCAGTGCTATGTTAGAAAATATATGCACTAGACTAACAAGTTCTTTATTCTCTGCTTTGTTCTTAACACTGCGTAGCATATTAGAGGCACTCCGAACAGCATATTAGAGAGAAGGTAAACCCGGTTTACATAAATGCTAATTTTATATACTGTGTCTTAATGGTTTTGCTCTTCGCAGGAAAATTTTCGCCTATGCAATGTGCAGCTCGTAAATATTAAACAGCGTTAGTACCAGTGAGATACCATAGCGCTATTCAAAATCTCTCTACTTTTGTCTAAAAACGACAATTCTTGTATTCAATTTTATTTATCAAACTTTCTTCCCAGAAGTGTTTACACGTGCGAAATTTTGCTGCAAATAATTCGTAGATAATTCCTTAAATCTTAAGTTATAACAAAATCCAAGAAAATTTTAAAAGATCCAAAATTCTTTCCAAAATCAGAACAAAACAGATAAAATTTATTCACATATATATTGCATATTAAAAAATATTTATGCAAAAATAATCATATTAGTAAACTCAACGTTAATTTTATACAGACATTTTATCTTTATAATTCATTCAGCATTATTTAAATTTATAGAAAATTTGCGTTATTTCAATATATTTCTCTAGAAGTACAGTTGGAATTCAAATAAAATTTGTATTTGAAGTTTACATGTTTTCAAGTCAAATTCAAACCGATAAAAATTTGAAAATTTTTTATTATTCTATGAATATTGTTAGTTAAGAGTTGATTTTTTTCAGTTGAATAAATATATTATTCAACGATATTTTATATAGTTTAAAAAACCCATTCGTATTTTAAGTTTATTATAATTTCATAATTTAAAATGCTTCTCCTCAAATATTAAAGGAAAATGAATACGTAATGTGAATACGTAATATGAAAAAAATAATAATAATGCACTTTAAAATAAAACAAATATATTTCCATTGTCAGTCGCAACGTATAGTTTTACTTTTATAGTTAGATAAATTATCTTTCTTCTACTAAAAATGTTGCATAGTTAATTTATTTTTAACGTATACTGTATTATTAACATATACTTTTTTCTTATAAGAAACTATATTTTTAATAATAAATAAATCAGTTAATGTCCCATTTGATGATTATCACGCTATTAAACATTAAATGTTGTCGTTAAATACATATTAAATTGAATATACTTTTTAATATATTTTATAAATTTTAAGTTTAATATTTTTCTAAATTTAAGATACTTAATTTCAAATTATAAAATAAAATAATTATATTATAATTAATTATTAATTTATATTATAGTAAAATATAGATTACACTGGGGATCATTTTTTCTTTCTTTTTTTTGTGGGATATTTTTTAGCGTTTCTTGGATGATTTTACATGGCTGATTTCAAATCTACAATCAGTTTCTCTCAGTGCTTCACATTTTTATTTTAAATGACATTTTTTAACAATTTCTTTTCGTCAAAATGTACAAGTTTAAAAACGTTATGGTAAAACCTCGCTAAAACAACTATATTTTTGGGACCAAATAAACATATTTTTGTTGAGGGATATATTGTTATATCGTGAGCCTGCATACTTTGGGGACACATTCAGATTTTTTTTAAATTTTAATGTTATATATGTATTAACTATAAATATATTTATTAATTTGCAAATAGGTTTATAATGGTTAAATATTAAAAACAATTAAAATAAAATAAGATCGCAAACATACCTAAAAAACGTTTTTTTTTTAAATAATCCGATATTTTTGTTGGTTGACTTAATAGTCAGAAGAATGAACAAACAAACAATGTATGCATTGAGTTCAAAGTCTGCATTGTATACATTGAGTTCATGTATGAATTGAGCTCCACCCACCCTGTACGGAAAAAATTCTCTTTCAGGTGTTAATGTGGTGCTTGTGGTCATTTGTGACTCATGATCAGCTTTTAACATGAAGGAAATGAAATCAAATAGGAATGCTATTTCTGTGACTTTTTAAGGAAAGCAATTCTAAGAATGGAAGCTTTTAGGGCTACCAGCAATGAAATGGCAAAAGATAATAAAATAAGATTTTTTACATTATTTGAAAACCAATAATAAATGGAGAAAATATGGTTGAAATTGGCAAAAAAGAATTGTTTTACAGGGGTTTATTGCTTCAGAGAATATCGTAAAATTGAGAGGAGAATAATATTCATTCATATGAAAGTTCGTTGGGACCACGAAATATTATCGTACTAGAGGGAGTTATTGTTGTATCGGATATCGTAGTAGCGAGAGCTCACATTACAAGGGTCACGTAAATGTTGAAACAAACTTCTTGTGGCATGCATATCATTAGAATTAAAATTGCAAGGGAACCCATGTCCGGAAATGTTGTCATACGCCACTAAGGGCTCTTTCTTTATGGTGAATTGTTTCATCGTATACTTTGGAACAATTTATAATATGTAAGTACCCGTATGACGGCAATTACGGGAATATTTCCCTTGCATTTTTGATCTTGGTCATATGCCCTAACTTTCCTGAAAATTTGTAGCAATATTCAAGCGACACTTTGTTATATATAACATTTTTAAACTAGTGCATTTTGACAAAAAATAGATTAAAAATGTAATTTTGGAAAAAATTTGTAGCTTTAAAAGCAAAACTAATTACAAATTTGAAATCTTTACACCAAAATCAGGCAGGATCAAGAATTTGTATAAATAACACAAAAAATTTTTCTCCAATGTTATTCATTTGGAAAAGCAACTAACAAGAATAATAAAACTTGAAATAAACAGAATATCACAATCCATAGTTCTAATTTTATCGTAAAATTATTTTTCTTTCCATGGCAGAAAATATTCCATATTTAATTTACTTCTCTCAGACATTTTTCTGATTAAAACCCATACTTTTTGCAGATAAATCAGTCATTCTCCCTTTTCAGTGATTAATACGTCCGAAGGCATTATGTGTTGCCGTTAGACATATTTTAGATCATGTCACAAACGTTTAAAAAAACAATATCTGTTTTCCATTTTTCCCAAGAGTTTTTCGAACAAAAAGAGAAAAATAATCTGCATAAATCCCACACCCAACCCACATCAAAAATAGTAGAGCCTTATTAATTATTAACGGAAGCTGTTTCCTGTTAAAACATGGGAATATTAGGTATGTTATGTGTAGGATACATTGCTTTCTTTCTTCTTTTGACAGGATGAAATGTATAAAAGTTCTTGATGAATGGCACAACGGAGGAGGCATTTATTATACTGTACATTTGATCGTTCTTGCAGATTAATGTACATAAATGTAATATTTTTTTAAATATTTTCCTTTAAATCGAGCATAAAAGAAGTATAAAGTGCATTTGTTAAAACTTAGAAAAGCAGTGTACATTAAATGTTTCGATGTAAAATATTGCATAGAAAAAATATTCTCGATTATAAATTGTATTTTTGACAGAATTAAATGATATTATAAACAAATTATATTAAAAGATTACCTACCTGGATAAAGGTTTATTAAAGACGATTATTAGGTAACAACTTTTACATTAGCGAAACCATTTATATTATATCATTGTAAAAATTAACATGAGTAAAAGCATTAACATAAGTACAGAAATCTTTAATGAATTTCTAGTAGCGGCCCCTTACGTGTTCGTAAGTTCATGAATCATAGAACTGTTTTTGAGCTTTTTACAAATTTTAGAAAGTTCTTATGTTGTGTGCATTATTATACATTCTCTTTATTTCTGATGCCAATGCAAGTTAGTTTCAAGCAAAACAAAGCCCTTAATAAAGGCAGATTTTTCTCAATGTTAATCTGAAATGTTGCACACTTTAGAAAAAATAGAGAATTTTTAAAAATTTTCTTCGTTAACCCAATTACTTTTTTTTAAGAAATATTAAAATTTGTGAATATAAATATATAGATGTTATTACATATTACAAAAAATCTGGATTCAAATGCTATTTTTATTCAAATGCAAACTATGCCCTGTAGTAAAATCATCAAATATTTTTCTTGTAAGTGAACTTCAAAACCCTTGAGATCCCTTAAGCAGAAGTATAATTTCGTAACTTTAACTTGACACTTTAAACAGAAAGAAAACTCCTTAGTAGCTTAAAAAGGTTAAATCAAGGACATGTCACAGACTTTTTTCCCCCTTTTTTCACTTGCGTAAATCTAAAATTTTAAGATGTAGGTTCGTTCTCCAATTAGCAATCCCCATAAAGTGTGTATTCATAAGATGAATTTTTCAGGGCTGTTATTTATGTCACATCACTAATTAAAGTCAAAATTGTTTGAAAAAAGAAATACAGACTTGTTTTTTTTTTTGTTTTTTTAATATTAAGAAAAAACTATTGTAAAGAAAGTTTTGCCTTAACGTCATTTTTATCTCAAAAACTATTTATTCTCCGCTCAAAATTAATCAAAAATAAAACTTCCGCTGAGGAAAAAAAAAACTTCTTTAAATTCAATAAAAAAAAGTGATGAAGAAAAAATTCAATTGAAGAGGTGATTTTTTTAAGCATATATATCGGATGAGAATAAATGTGACATCCTGTCTTTAACTTCCGGTAAAAACCATGCAAAGCTCAAATCGCACTTACTTTAAATAAATTCAGCCTTTCATTAAGTTTGAATTATTCGAAATGCGCTCACATTTTATCTCTTAATTACTCTTTTCACGAGTTTCAGAGCATGACTGTTTGAGAAAAAGTTTTTCAACAAATAATAAAATAAACAACGAACGTAAAATATAAACAAAAGTTTTAAACAAGCATTAGAAGGGGGATTCAATTAACAAAGAGAGTATTAAGTAGGTAGAATTACTTTTAAATCGACTTTTTTATATGAAAAAAAGAACAGTTGTGGATTAAATTGTTTCCTCTTGGCGGATTACTATTGAGAGTTTTAAAGGAATAATTAATGTTTGAATGAAAAAGGATATCTCAAATAGATTATTTCAACCCCAGCGGCATTTCGCAGGAAAAGTCAAGAGCGTTAGTTGGAAAGATGTCATTTAAACTTTAAAAAAAGAAATATTTATATATATATATATATATATATATATATATATATATATATATATATATATATATATATATATATATATATATATATATATATATATATATATATATATATATATATATATATATATATATATATATATATATATATATATATATATATATATATATATATATATATATATATATATATATATATATATATATATATAATCCCTAACTCGCTAGCGTGATAAATCATTACTCGAATTTAAATCTTAATAGCACGTACGTGTGAGTGCTATTTTTCATACATACTCCAGAAAAAGTAAGTTTGTATCGTTGAAATATTTTTGGAAATAAAATAAGTAAGTATCCACGTTTCATTATTGTTATGATTGCATATAATTTTAAAGAAATATAAAATTTTTCATTTTCGAATATCCTTGAATACATAAGAATCAGCAATCAAAAGCAAGCTAAAATCTTTAAAACTTCACTTCTACACTGTTAGACATTTTGTAACGCGTTATAATCTAATGATGCCATTCAAATTTATAAAACTTTAATATGGTGCCTTAACCTATCGACGCAGATTTTCGTGATTTTCACTCTCATAACACCGATATTGTTGTCGCATCGGTCAACATCAAAAGCATGCAGGGATTTATTGTGCCCCTCTGGAAATCGTTTTTAGGTCGTTGTAGACAGTGTGATGACATCAGCAAGTCCTTCTTCCAACAATTCTTGTAATAATTTATCAAATTAAGCAGTTTAGAAAGTTTGCAACATCTTTTGAAGTTATTTTCCAACATAATTAAACCTGTATGAGTTATGGTGCCTTAACCTACCTACCTCACGACTTTCACCACCAAGTGATTTTATAATTTTGACAACATGGTTTGCAACCCTATGTTATATGGTAACTTTTTATTCTCTTGACACCTTTCATCTCTCTTTTGAATTGGTTGGATAGATTTTGAAACATCCGGTATAAATGAAACAACCGTCATATTGCAATCATAAATAAATTTGTTATGAAATAAAACCAAAATTTGTTATCAAAGTTTAAGTCCTCTGAGGTACAAAAGTCTATGACTAGTATATTTTTATAAATTCTTTGATCCAATGGGCTATTTATGCATATAAATTTAAAATGATACATAAATATTTTAAGAGATGCATTGAAAACATAAGGCTATTTCGAAAGACAATTGATTTTTATTTTACATTTTATTGTTTTAAAATTAAATTAACAATATACTGGTAAAATTCTTTGCTCGCCCCTAAATAAAAATTTAAGCTATTCGTTTCTTTGATAATTTAGTTGCATTTCTAAAAAGACCGTAGCAGTAGTCGAAAAGTTTAATCCACTTCGAGAAATTTCAATCTTCAATTTCGGTTTTAAACTCGAATGATACTGCTTAGTGACATATACTAAAGCAAACTACGTTGAATTATCCATTTTATCTAATATTTTTCTCAGGACAAACTAACGCTACTCAAATGAATTTCAGTAAAACAGTTTACAAGAGAATGTCGATAATATCGCTAGAGTAATCTCATTAGAACCCAAGCCAGAATTTTAAATTAATTGGCACACGACTTTGCTAGTAGTACCGCAGCCTTTTCCATGTTTAAAATCCTCATAGATGGTGGCTGTTTGTGAATTAAAAGGAAAACCTTTAGGATTTTGATGGATTTACAATAAATGGAGTTAATTCTACAAATAATTCATTATGACCATTGAAATGAGAAGATCTAGTATCACATATTATATCATGTAAATCAAACGACTATTGTTTGAATTTGTAATGACTTTCATTCATCCAGTAGAAGAGAATTGTAAATTATATTAGCACACTGGTCAATTGTTCTCCAGAAAATACTGATAGATGAGAAACAATTATTTAAATTTTCCCCTTTAATGTAATATTTCTTGGTTAGTGTAAATTCTTTATTAAATAAATAATTTAGAACTGCTAAGTTTCTAAATACATTACAAAATTGTTTAATTAATTTATATATATATATATATATATAGTACAATAAAAACAAAAAAACTAAACAATAAAAACTATTGTATTGATATATTTTGCTTTGGGTATATTAATACAATATTAGAAAGCACTCCTTTTTGCGGATATAATCGTGTGGGCTGATGAAGAGATTATATATTTTCTTTGTTTTGTTTTCCGGATTTTAATTTTTTTTTTTCGATATCAAAAATTATATTTTTTTAAATACTTTCGAAAAATCATTTTTAATAATTTTCTTATTTTTAATAATATATATATATATATATATATATATATATATAAATCCAGCGTTTTAAAAGAAGTGCTAATAAATGAGAACCAATAACAGAACTTTTCTATTTGAGGTAATGTTTTAAAATTAATGTAAAGACTTGGTTCAAATTTCTAAATAGTTGTATGACTTTTTTTTAACTGGAATATAAGTATGAAGCGTCATCTTCCAGGTGGTCTATTAGACAAACCATTATATAGTAAAAAATGAAAATTCAAATTTCATAAAACTTTCTTCGTTTTTGACGAAACCGTTTCCTGGTATACGCTCCGAGCGAATATTTCGCCAACGTGACGAAATAACTACCGTCACTTTTTCAAGGAAACGAATTTCGTCATTAGTAAAGAAGCATTTCGTCATTCTATTGCTTTAAAAAAAAACATGGTGCTTAATGTACCTAATTTTTCTAATAATCACTTTATTCTAGGCACCATATAGCTGGGTTAATGTCACCTTAATCACGTACAAAAAAATGGAATAGAGATATAAATTACACCCATACCCGAATCGGGATTTGAACCAGAGGCCTTCTTCGGACAAGGCAAACTCGACTTATTTTGTCACTTTATTTTCGATCGCCTAGTCTTCATCCTAGTTTCGTTAAATCTGGTAATCAATTTCCCACATTACACTGCTATGACGTTTCAAGTTGAGGAAACATTTTCGTCATATATTTCAGATTTCCCGTTTTGTCACAAATCAAGTAAGGAAATAGTTCTCAAAATCAGCGAACTGAAAATTATTTTACAGACTTATGCAAAAAATTTTAAAATGAGAATAAAAAATATAGTAAACTACTAAACTGGACGAGAAAATAAGCAATTTGAACGCACAATGTTTAAAAAATTAAAAACTTCGTGTCAAAATGCTCTACGAAGAATAAAAAATAAAAATGAAAAATGTAGCTCTATTATTAAGGGAGGGATGGGCTACAATAAGTGCGCCTACTACGAACTTATCAAAATTAAGTAAGCTGTTCTCAATTTAAAGTATAATGTAGTTTAGGGTTGGGTTAACAAACAAAATCAGTTATTTGAACAAAAAACTGTATAAAATAACTACGTCAGAATTGTGGTCGGTGCGAGCTGATACCTAAATGCGAATGGCTAGTCAAGATCGGGATTCGAAACAGGTCACCTAATTAGGAGGCGTGTACGTTGTCCCCCGAGACGCGACAACTCTAGTGCACTATTATCTTAAAATGTTTTTACCTTTAAAGTCTTACTTATTAAAATTATATTTTATTAAAATCATATTTAAAACTATAGTGGCCTACCCTTATTAAAATGTTTGGCAATTTAACTTACAAAGAATAGTCAGATAGAATATCAATTCGACAATGAATACGATGTTCAAAATGATAAAATACTTTCTGAAAAGTGAGAGCATATATAGAAAATAATCGTAAAAATATTCTTGAGAAAAGATAAAGCTATCTGTAAAGCTAAGTAAAACTACATAGCGAAAACTAATTTATTGTTTTAATCAATTAATGATTAGGGTGAAAAATACAGAAATTAGATTTTTTTTTAAAAAAAAAACAGCTTTAAACCGTCAAATATACAAAGAAAATCAATAAAAAAGTTTTTAAAAAAAAGGATTTTTTTGCAGAGCGTGTAACAATTAAAAACAGAAAAAAATCTATATTTTTCTTTAAACAGTTTTTATCTTTAAAAGCGTGTTTTTTTTTTTTGTTATTTTTTTGTAGAAATTGCTTTTTTTTTTTTATAGTGTACAAATAAACAAGTTTGAATCCAATGTGGGATAAGAAGACATGGAGCTAACATAGTCCGTCAATAACCTTTATATTTTAAAAGTAAATTATTAAACAAAAATAATTTTTGTCATCTTGGGGGTCAGATGACTAAAACTGTATAAAAAGAATTAATAAAATTAATTAAACTTACCTCACGTTCCCCTCCACACTCTTTGTATGTTGCAGATTTATCCAGTAACTAATTTTCACAATCTTAAATTCTGATATAATACTTTTCTCCTTATGCTGTCAAAATGCATCTGCCAATCCTCTAAGCTTACAGTGTTAGAAATTTTGAGGTGGCTAAACTCCTATAGCGTAACATGTAGCTAAATTAAACCACATTATAGTGCTTTTTATACTTGATTACAGGAAATTATAGTTCAGCTTGAAAAAAATCATGATTTGATTCAATGCTGTACACCATACAATAGCTCAAGATAACAATATTACAGTTCAACAGTGAAATGGTTTTTTTTAAAGTCTCAGCTATTTTATTTTCTAAATCTGATAATAATTGGAGACACATAAATTATAAATTTGGAAGAGCGTTAATTAGTTTTAAATAAAAATTATAGCTCTGGAAAAGTTACTTACAAGAAAAAAATTATTTCGTCCATAACTATTAAATTATATTGAATATTTTTTAAAAGAAAAATTATTTAGAGGAAACATTTAAAAGAAAGCGATAAAATGAATAAATTTTCTTTCCGTCAAAATAACGCGTTTTGTCATAACCTAAACTGGAAAGTTTTCACCAAAAAAAAATTATTTTCGAACTATGCGTCTGAATATGCATTCAAGTAAAAATTTGAAAAGAATGATCACGTTAGCTTTGCTTTTCAACACAGTTTTTTATGCAATAAAATGATACTAACTTAATTATTCTTATCGATGCCACGCCTTTGGCCCCCTCATTGTTTACAGTAATTAACCCCAAACTCCCTAAAGGACTTTTTACAAATTAATTCCCGGACTTCATCCATTTAATAACAACCACAACTGCCAATTTTTTGTAAATCTCATCGAACAAAAGTTCAACATAACTTACAAAGAATGTTTTTTTATTCCACAGCAAAATCCTATAGTTCATCTTTATTTTCACTTTTTCTCTCAACGATGTTCTGGAGGATTTTTCTTTTGGGAAGTTATTTCCTCCGAGTATCTTAACTTGATAAAAATTGATTTTCTGAGTATTACCATTAAATAAATTAAGACCATGCAAAGTTAATCCAGTGGACTTTTTTTTTTTTGTTCATCTGAATTCATTTCAAAATCAGCCATTGAAAACTACCTACCGCTGTCCTTGGAGACGATAATTTACGTTTTATAATGGAAGAAAAAAAAATGAAGACGAACATTTAGAAAAAATTCTTAAATGCAACGCTAAATAATCGCCCTTTACTGAGAAATAGTTTAGATTCAAATTTTTTTCTCTGTGAATTTCAATCTCATTTGGTATGAAAAAACGATTTCAACAAGCAACAGTGAACAATTTTATTATTTAAAAAGATGACTCACTAAAAAGGAATTAAACTAATCCCGATTATTTCAGAATGTTTTTATTATTTAACTTAGTATTTTTATTCAAAATTTTAACTTAAAGAATTCTTTGTATTTACTAATCGTTTAATGTTTTAAATGCTAGTAATAGTGCATTTTTAAATAGGTTTAACATTGCTTTGATTAAAATTGTATTAAAAGATTTAATGTAATCGGGAGTAGCTTTAATAGTTGCAATAGTTGATTAATCCTTTTTTTTTAAAAACGGAATTATTAATATTTAAAAATTATGAAAGAAAATTAATTCATTGTTGATTAATTTATTCGTAATCAGCTATATAAAAACATAAAATAATTTATTCCAAAAAAGATAAATACTTTACTGTAAAGTAGCTCAGATATATTTTTTTTCAACCTGAAATCTTTCGGTAGGAAAAAATATTTTGACAAGCAACGGCGCTTAGATTTTATTTTTTTAACGAATGAGTAATTGTTAATATAATCCTTATTATTTCAAAACGTTTTAAATTTTCAACGTAATATTTTTATTCGAAAATTAACTTAAACAACAGCTTGCATTTACTAATCGTTTAATAGTTTAAAGTTAATATTTGTGCATTTTTAAGAAGTTTAACTTTGATGCCCTTGCTTTGGTTAATATTGCATTGGAAGATTTAATGGAATCGTGAATAAGTTCAATATTTTCAATAGTTGATTAAACCTTTTTCTAAAAATGGAACTATTAATATTCAAAAATTATGAAAATATGCATGGTAGATTAATGTATTCGTAATCATCTAAATAAAAACAAAAAATAATTTATTCAGAAAAGCTAAATACTTTACTTAGTAGCTCAGATACAATTTTTTTCTACCTGAATTCTTTCGGTATTAAAAAACATTCTTTGATAAGGAACGCAGCTCACTTTCAGCTTTTATTTTTTTTAAAGAATGAGTAATCATTCAACAAATCCCGATCATTTCAGAATGTTTTTAATATATAGCTTATTATTTTAATTTGAAAATTAAACTTAAAGAATATTGAGTATTTACTAGTTATTTAAAATTTTAAATGTTATTAATAATCCATTCTTATATAGTTTCATTGTTGATCTTGTTTAGATTAATTTTTTAACAGTAAATTTAATACTATGGTGGGTAAATTTAAGCTTATTTAAGTGATTTTTTTTAAAATAGCTTTAATATATCTAAACACAAACTAGAACTCATATTTTAAAATTTTACAGTATGGAATTAGTTTTCCGGACACCCAAACTTAAAATAAAATTACTTAGTAATATTTATAATTAAACTATTTTGGATTGTTATAAATATCAGATAATAATAGCGTACAAACAACAAACGAACTTTATGGATATCCAATTTTGGAAACAATCTTTAACATTTGACCATGACTCTACATATGCACAAATTATAAATCCATGCCAATTTTAAATTCATATTTTAAATCACACTGCTTAGTACAACTGGTTTTTCAATTGTATAAATATCATAAAAAAGCTATTAAAAGAAAAGAAAAACATAAGAACATTTAAATTATCCAAGACAAATCATTCTCATCTAGACAAATCATTGAATCTGACAACATTAGAAGGTGTGAAGAATTTCTGTGTGTAGACTTGAAAAATGTCTTAAAATAAAAGTTGTACAGGAAAACATCAGTCATTTCGCCAATAAATTGACTTAAAATAATAAAATTGCTGAGCCTAATACTTATGACGTACGATCTGATATCATTTTTGGAGAAATTTTAACGAGTGCAAATTATTTTAAATTAAAAAATAATCATTAACCTAGAACATTATCTATTCCTCATGTTTGAAATAATAGCACAAATATTAAATTGAAGAATTAAATTGTAGTAATTGTTTTTTATGATGTAAATTCTGATATCATTTCTGATGAAAAGTTTAAGAAGCTTGCAAAATGCTACAAAATAAAAATTATAATTAAAGCAAAGATCAATTTTCAATGTTTAAAAATGTAAGATAATAAATTAGAGAAATAAATGCAGTAGCTGATATTTTTTATGTAAATTCTGATAGCACTTTAGATGAAAACTTTAAAAAGCTTACAAGATGCTTGAAAATTAAAATTACAGTTACAAAATATCAGTCTCTAATTCAGTTACTTTAAGCGATGTCCGTTCATGCCACGTTTGAAAAAGTTAGGTATTAAATTCAAGAAAAAAAAATGCAGTGCCTGATATTTTTGATGCAAATTCTGATAGCATTTGTGATGAAAAATTTAAGAAGCTTGCAAAATGCTTAAAAAAAAACATATCATTCGCTAATTCAGATGCCTTAAACTATATCTTTTTCTCCACGTTTAAAAAAATGAGAGATTAAATTCACGAATGAAATTACAACGTCTGAAATTTGTTTTTCGAATTTTGGTAACATTTGCGATGAAAATTTGAAGAAACTTGTGAAATGCCTAAAAATAAAAATAATAATCATAAAAAAACAACCAATCACCCATTAAGTTACCGTAAACGTTTTTTTTTCCTCGTGTTTGAAAAGGTAAGATCTAAAATCCTAGAATAAAATTGCAGTGTGGTTTCAGAAAGCAGTTAATTCTTTTTTTTTTTTTTTTACGCTTTTATTTTTTTTTTATAAAGTGGTGAATCTTTTCTTTGTCTTTTTGCGGGTATTGTTTGAAAAAAGCAATTTTCTTTTCGAGAGTAGCTATTCTAGTCCTACGTGAAAAAACCTATCCTGCATTGTTTACGCCATCATAAACTATATTTAATTAAAGATTAGTGCAATTTTTCTCGCTCAAAAAGAATTAAAAAAAAAACGTCAGTTGCCTTACGCGTTAATTAATTTTTATTTAATCTGCTTTCGTATATAAACAGTCTTCAGGCTCTATGATTTTTTTTATTGTTTGCTTTTTTAAGTTAGTCTGTTTTATTGCGAGGGAAACTCTGACTTTTTTGCATATTTCCTACATCCACGGTTTTAATTATTATTTGCAATTTTCCTAAATTATGCTTCATAATAAATTTTACCCATTACGTTTTATCGTTACAACTTCCCTAAATTGCTCAAGCATTTATGTAATTTATATATATTATAGTTTTTATTGGTATAACAATGTTATATTAGAAGAATAACATAGAGTAATACGCCTGCGGAATATTCTAATTTCTTGAATTAAATGCATAAAAAATACAACAAAAAGAAGACTCATGAATATTCTTCTGGTTTTCTTCAACGTTTAGTAGTTGAAGTAAACATATCATTTATTAATTAGTAGAATGAATTAAATTTTTTGTTTCATTAATAAGAATAAATAAAGCAATGAAATAACCTATTGTCAATGAATTATTATTGTTTTCAGAATTTAAACAGTAAACTGTTTAAATGTGTTTGTTGTTACTTACTGTTTAAATACTTTTGCATCAAACGTTTAAATTAAAAAATTTTAATTGACGTCTAAGAAACTTGAAATAATATTAGATTATTTTATTTTTTATTGTGATTTCTAACTTAAAATAAGCTCACCAAAATAGTTTGCGTGCAAAAAAAGGAGTTCCGTAAGTTATTCAATTATTAAATTTATAAGTATGTATTTATGTTCGAAACTAATTTTGTGTAAACTTTTAAATGTATTATTATTTTTTTTTTCAACATTCATTTAAACCTAATTAAGCATTTGAATAGAGTAAATGGCAAAATCGGTAAAAAGGTACTAGGAATAGAAATACACAAATGTTTATGCATATTTTAAATTCTTATGCATGCATTCAAGATATTTTGAGCAAAAAATAATGATAACTGAGAACAAAATATTAAAAATACGTTTAGAAAAATTATAAGCAACCATGACTTGTTAATGTCGAATTGAGTTTGTCATCCAATATAGTAAATGAAATGAGATGTTAAATAATAGAAAAAAGCACATTTCAGGCAGTTAATCAAAAAATAAAACTTACGATAAGTTGCATAGAATGAATTTTATCATGGAAAATATGTAGAAAGAATCTAATAAACAAAATCTAACGTATATATTCAATCAAACACTTTATCACATTTTTTGAAATTACTTTCAAAGTTTGTGCATGCTTTATGGTGCCATTGTATGCACCTTACATATCTTATCCAGTTATCATTTTTAGTTGTGTTATGGTATTCTTCTCCACAGCTAACACACGGATAGTCATTAAATAAGTAGAATCGGATGATTTGAAATTATGTGAAAGGTTATGTCGAGTAGTTTATAGGGTACTATAGGATAATATGTTAAGTCTGTAGAATCAGAATGTAATACGTATGGTTTTGAACTGTTTTTAATGTTTTTTCAAAGTAATTATAATATTATAATATAAAGCTATGATAAGCTAATATTATAATAAAATTTTTATTATCTTATATCTTAAAATTTCAAAACCAGACCAAAGAATCAATGAAATTTATTTATATTAAAATATTAAGCACTGTTTGAATTTTCATCCTAAAACCACAGTGAAATAACCATCAGCAGTCGGTCCATCATCCAATTAACCATAAAGTTTACGGTAAAGAGCAATTGTTATCTTAAATTAGTTGAACATTACCTAGTTGGACATTGATCGCGGGAAATAAGATTTGGATCGACTTTTACACTAATAGGAAATATTTTTCACGGTGGAGAGCTTTTCTGATGGAACCGATTCGCTTTTTCGTAATTAGAAGAAGAAAAAAATCACAAAAATTTACTATGATTACCCCGATGAATAAAAGATTCTAATCAATGATCCGTTATCAAGGAGGATATTTAATATCAGAATTTTGGCCCTTGGAAGTCAGAAAATCTCCGAATCTATCAGCTATTTCCTGGATTCAAACCTGTGTCACCTCATCACTTTTTACCCTTAATTCTCCCGACAGCCTGAATACACGGAGAAAAAATTCTAGTAAAATTACCGCACTGTATGGTAATGGTATTTTTGGTTAAAAAAATCTAGTAAAAAAAGGAAGCTATAGAGTGTTTGAACGATTCAGTTGGAAATTTTTTTTCCCTTTTTAGTGGTAACTGTTAAACTGAAATTCTGGTTTTCAAAATTATAGCTCTTTTTACCACATATTTTGTAAAAAAATACAAAACTGAAAAGTAAATTTGACCGAATAAATGGTTTTTATTCCATTATCTAAATTATTATGATAAAATTTCCAAATTTTACCTTGCTTACCAAATTTTATCACATTTTATAAAACCATATTTTATTGTTAATTTTACCTACATGAATAACAAAGTGATCCGATAAAAATAACCGAGCCCTTTGTGGCATCCATAGAGCCAGAAATAAAGTAATTTTTACCACATTCTAGTAGCTTTGACCATACTTTTTTCTCAGTGCACTATCAACGAAAATAAGGTCTTACTATCAAGACATCAGAAATTTTCTAAAATGAATATCCATTTTTCTCCTTTTAAACTTCTTAATAACATTCCTCAAATCAATAAATTATTTTAGGAATAACTGATATGTGTCTAAAAGATAGCCAAAGTTTTCTCCGGGTTAATTTCTTAATTAGACATTCCCAATATTCCAAACTTCGGAACTAGAAAGACAAGGAAGTCTATCTGTGAGAAAGCACTTCGATTAAGGTTTATTTAGGTTTTAAATATATGTAAATTTTGCTTCATTCAAACCCCTGTCCCTTCACGTGACTGCTTTTAAAACAGCATTAACGCCTGAGCCGAAGATTGCTTAGATAATTACTCTCCAAGATTCCAACCCCTGTTTGTGGATCGTGTCGGTGAAGGTCCATAACCAGTAGATGAAGGCCCTCTCTAATACCACTCTTTCGAAGTGTGCTCTTGCTTAAAAGCTTCTGCTCTGTACAGGTTATTATCGGATTACAAACTTCAATTACAAGCGTAGCAATGATGGACTATTCTTATCACGTTTACGACTTACTTGAAGATTTTGCTTTTCTTCCTTCCTCAAACGTGGAGGTGGTCGATTTCTTTACCCATCTTCTTGATAACACAGACACTCATCTAGCTACTTAGTATGCTGTATTCAAGATGGCTGCATTAATTCAGAAATTTTTACAACATGCATAGTTTAAAAAAGAAAAGTACATATTTCTCAATTATAGCAAATTAGCGAGAAATACCGTTCAAAAGTGATCTTTTTTTTTTTAGTTAATGCCATTTTCGGCATTTAAGATTAAATCAAAATTTTATTACTTATGATTACATCGATAGTTTTTTATAATTTTATTTCGAATTGTTGTTGGTTTGCTGCCTGCAATTACTACTGTTTATTTTTCAGTAGTAATTACGAGCAATCGCCTCAAGTGTCATTGTTGAAAGTTAAAATCGTGTAACTTTATCAGAGTTTAAATTTAAGTTTCAGTCGTTTTTTTTTTATCTATGCGTTTTTCTATCTTTAAAATAAAAATAATAATGATAATTGTAAATAAATAAGTAAACAACAATTATAAAGCAATAAATATATCTTTCTTAATCTTACTCTAAAACAATTCCTTTCACACGAGTGCAAAAAAGGTAAAAGTCATGATAAAATTAATTTTTGCCTTAATTTAAAAATTCTGTGATTTTCAAAATTTTAGGTTATCACTGCATAACAAGAAAAAACAAGTAGTTATTTTGAAAAAAAAAGTATAAATAAATATCTATCATACCTAATCATTTTGGAAAATAACAAAAAAAGTGTTTTATGAGCAAAGAAAATATTGAACAAATTCTTAATCCCCCTAATCTTCTTCAAAATGTCAATTAGAACGTGTGTTCGAGAACCTAATTCAAATTAGTTTAAATTTTTACATCAGGCTAAACTATGAAGATATGCCATCTTTGTTTTCAAAGAAAAATTCATTGCTTTGAAAGAAACAGTGCAGTAACAATAGCAAAAATGAAATTATAAAATTAAAGCAATAAAGTATCATAATCGCTTCCATGGTTTTGATACTATTGGAATATATTTAAGGATCAATAGGTATGCAGAATCATTCATTCAACGAACATGCATACTTAATTATTAAAACTGAAAGTACTTAACAAGTACTAAGTACTCACTACTTAGTAGTAACACACTTAGCAATTTTTGAAAATAATTAAAAACTCTTATATCAAAATTAAATATTTAAAAAATTTGAGTTCTCTTACCTTCCACAAATTAACAATTCGAATGTCTGTTCGAGAACCTAATTAAAATTAATTAATTTATTTACTTATATCTGGCTACCACATAAAGATATGCCACCTGCAATAAATTTAAAACAAACCTTGTAAAACTAAAACAATATTTTTTTCCAAATAAAGATGGAAGAAACAGCATTATCATTTAATGAAATAGATATTTTCTGTCCTTATCCAACTGATGTAGCGGCGTGTGACAAAGACATAAACGCTAAGTTATAACAATCGAACGTGCATTTTATCTTTGGAAGCTCTGAAAAACAGCATGGGGCATTCTCAAGCTCTGCTGAACAAAAACGGATGCTGAATTATGATGAAAGAGTTGAGAACACATTATCGGATTTGTGTTTTTCAAGAAAATCTCATTGCTTTGAAAGAGACAGTGTAATAACAATAACAAAAATAGAATTCTAAAGCAAGATAATCGCTTCCACGGTTTTGATACTATTGGGAATATATTGAAGGGTCAATAGCTATGCAGAATCATTCACTTCAAAGAAGTAATCTAGTTTCTTCTCTTTTCAAGAAATGAGAAGCATCTTTATGTCAGGCTGCCCTGCAATCAAAAATGACAAATTTCCTGTAATTTTCAACATGCGCCATTACGTAAATGAGGATGTAACGTAAATACAAGACATTCAAAAAGTGGGGATATTTTTTCAGTTTTCCCTATCCCATTTTCCCTTTTTCTCTTTCACCGTTTCCTTTCATTTTCAATTCCCCTTCTTTTATTATTTTTTTTTTCTTTCATCGAAATACAGAATTGATCTTATAATAAAAACAAAAGAATCTTACGATAGTAGAAAAATGCTACGTACAAAAATGGAGATGCTTACGCTGGTGCAGACATAAATCATCGCTTTTTAGATGCAAAGAGCTTAGAGAAATTTTCTGTTATACTCGTGCACAGTTTTATTGACGGTCATTAACGCTTTTCGCATTACTGTATTTTCTAGGAGAATTGGAATTAAATGTATTTCTTAGAAGAGAAATGAAAATGACACTTAAAGAAAAAATTTATATTCACTCTATTTCTTCATTTCTATGTACTTAAAAAATAATACATTACCCTAATAACAGCTTATATGCTTTTTTTAATGCTCTTAAAACATTTTAAACATCTCTTTGTGTTTACTAAATTACAAAGAAATTACTTTTTAAGTATTGTTTTTGAACTAAATGCTACTTTTATGACTAATTATTTAAAAAAAAACTAACCATGCTTTTAAAAAGTTCGCAACTTTGTAATGAGAAACAAAAAAGAAAGATACAGACTTTTTAAATAATTTTTGTAAATGTTTATACTTTCTTTTAATATGATCATTATCAAAATATCATGCACATCAAAATATAATACACTAAACGCCAAATATAAATAGAAGAAAATTGGCAAAACTGTTAATATGAATTAAAAAGTAAAATAGATTTCTTCCAAAATTAATATATATATTGGAAGAGGGACATTTTATTTACTTTTTTTTCTTAACAAAAAAATCCTATTTTTCACATATGAAATTTATTTACTGTAGATTAAATTCTTAAAATAGTAATAATATGCTTCTTTATTTTATGAGTCCAAAACTGAAACATTTTTAAGCAAATAAATAATACATAAAGATTTTAAAAGTTTGAGCTAATTTAAAAAAGGCTGAGGCACCTTTAAACAATGAATGAAGACAATCAATACTTATCGATTTCTGAGCTCATAAAATTATGTATAATTTGATAATTATTCAAAGTTTTTACTGATTTTCATGGGCCATGATAACCCAATGGTTAGAAGATCCGATCCTGGTCCTCTCTTAGATCCACCGAGTGCATGAGATGTATGTGCTCCTAAAATCTGTGAAGTCGATCGCTGAGCAGGGGTACAGGGATCTGGAGAAAATTTTCTCCCCCATCAGATCTATGTCTAAATTTAGGAAGTTGCTTCACGAATGAGTGGTGATGTCAACTATTTATGGGGTTCAGCGCCAAGACGTACTATCACCCTTGCGGTGCTCTCTTGTCAAACGAAAAGCTCGTCTTCCTGACTTAATTTGCAAAGCCAGTGGTTGGCGAGCTCACTTGTCAAAATGTCATTGGAAACAACAGTACTGATTTTCATGCAAGTAAAAAAAATATCCAAATTGGGATTTTTTCTTTAAAAAAATGTTTTTTTCTAGAAATATTTGAATTATTTATCCTTTTTAAAAGCTAGTCAATTCTTCAGAGCAAGATGGATTGTACGGTACAAAATTAATGTTCTACTTCGATTTTAAGGTATCCAAAATGAGACTCATTATTGTTTGCACGTGCAAAAGAGTTCGAAAGAGTATTTCAAGGGTTTTAGAGGTATGACTTTAATATACTAATAAATTAGTATACTAGTATAATAAATTAGTGATAATTGTATTGAGGTATTAAAATAGTATCCTGACATATTTAATCATTTAATTAGCTTTTACTGAAGAGATATTCTACTTTTAATCAATCGGAAATACGCTTTTACATTTAATTCATATAAAACCACAGACATTTTTTTTACATATTTATTTTTAACTTTTTTAACATATTACTTCAATAAATATTCATCATTCGTCGTATTCAAGGCTATCAATTTTTGCTAATAATTGATTTTCAAATTAAAAATTTTATCCTCCAAACTCAAAACAACACGCAGAACACACATTGGCATTATTATATCAAACCGATTTTCAAGGTTGAGGCCAACCTTCAAACATTTCGTTGTGTGAAAATATTATTTTTCAATTTCGCAAATAAATTTCTCCGTTATTTTTGCTTGAAATACATCTCGATACGTTCAGTATGAAACTAAAGAAAGCAAATACGATTTTTTTTTATCAATTATCTAATTAATAGAAGTTTCTGTTTCACGAATAAACTTTATTTTCTTATCACAGTATTTACTGAATTTATTGAACCTGATACTCTAAAAATACTCTTAGTTACGAAATCGAACACAGTCAGCAACAGTTGACTTGACAGATTTAGATTTTCTTCTCCAAAGTATGGGGGCCAGCCACTAGTTAAGTCAGAGGAGAGGGCTGCTTGAGAATCATTATATCGTTTAACGTTTCTCATATGTTCTAACATTTAACGTTTCTAAATATGTTCTTCGAGATATTTAAAGAATTATTGACGTGATTCCAAATATTTTTGCACACAAATATTTAAAAAAATTTCAATGATATTTCGTTGTAAAACATGGTTAAAGATATTAATTATTTAATTTAATAATAATTTAAAACATTTGGAATTGCATGTTTTAACATTATTAACGTTATATCAATATAACTATAAAAGAAAGAATCCGAAATTAGAGCAAGATCGGTAAAATAGATCTTAAGAAATAGAGATTCTTAAGTACATCTTTTTTTTAAATTTTATTGTTCATTAGATCAGAAGTCATTAAGGTTGCCTTAGTTTGTTTTTCTTTTGCAAAACAAAAAAATTATTGTCCATTAATAATCGATTCCTATTACATAAAAGTAATTATTATTTATTTCGTTATTATTGCTTCGTTTTTTTTTTTTTTTTTTTTTTTTTTTTTTTTTTTTTTTTTTGAATATGTAAATTTCCCTTCCAAAAAAAATAATAAATCAAATTGATCTAATTCATAATTGATCTAATAATTGATCTAATTCATTTTTCAAAAAAGAAGAATCAAACATAATGCTGTTTAAAACCGTTTCACAAAAGTACTTTAGATTTTGAAACTTAAAAAAAATATGATTAGTCAAAATAAATGAAAGTGTTTTCAAAATATTTTTGTTAAATACAGTTTCCAAATTTCAAATCACAAAAAAATTGAAAATGAAATTTTTAACATTAACATAGAACTAACTCACCAACCAGCATTTGATAACGTATTTATAGTAATACTAACGAATATAAATGAAAACTCGTTGTTTGAAATTAATACTTTAAATCATGTTTTAAGCAGCATAGTTTTGAAATATTTTCTATGTTTGCTTAAGAAGAAAATATTATTAAAATGCAATATGGAAGTTTAAATATTTAAACAAGTTTCATTTCTTAATCAAAACTTTAATTGAAAACGTAATTTGTGCTCAAAGTAAAATGTTGTTGACACTTGTTACATTTTTATTTTTGCATATTAAAATTTTTATTTTAAGTCTGGTAACTCGATTGAGGTTTGAAACATAATAAAAATGTCGCTGCTTGAAACTTATCATAAAATGAGTCATAAAATTTTTTGAGTTCATGCTATTACTGCCAATGATGTGCAAAGAGCCAAATCAAATAATATCACTCATCTGCGGCAAGAAAAATTTATGTTACATACGACATTTGATGTAAATTAGTTTATAAAACCAACCTCATAAAATATTCTTATCTATTTAAAATATTTTGTAAAGATAATCACTAAATGGATAATTTTTATACGCAGCCATCTAAAAATGGTCAAAAGTAATAAAAAAGTACAAGGAAAAAATATTTTCAGTAACAAAGAATGTGACAATAAATACCATCCAAAAGAATAACTAATCATTTTTTTAATTAAATGTTTTTTATACTGGTAATTTTTTCAAATATTATTGGTAATCATAAAGTGTTAATAATTTTAGCTATATTAACCCTTTATACTTCAAAACCTCCGATTTGGAACAAAATTGCTAATACAATATTTTCATCACATAAAAAAATAATTAAAAAATTACTTATAATGTTAAACATTTATTAATAAAAAGTGGTTTGTTGCATTTTTATAAATCAATGGAAATTTTGATAGTACATTGATTGTTGCATTTCTGCAACACTGTGAAAAATGATATAAAGATTCAAACATTTAAAAAATTCAGTGCAATTATTCAAATTAATTCATTTATTTCAATTCAAAAATTTTAACTTGAGTAATATTCCAGAAACAAGTGTGTGCGATTCTGCGAGCAACAAATTAAACTTAAATTCTGAAAACCACCTCAGTATAACCGCAGAAAACGTTTAATTTTAAGCACACTTTATTTAATGTTGCTCCCAAATTTGTATTTTTTTTTACAACTCAATTGTATTAGGATTAGTTCTTGAATAAGCTTTCAAAATCACATGTTTTCGATACATATTAAATACTCTTGAACAATATTTCGATTTTATTATGTTCAGAAAAGAAATTCTACTCAAACCAATGGGATAATACAAATAGTCTGATTTGTCTAGTTGTTATTGATTTTGCGAAACTTTTTTTAAAAAATGACAATATTTTTCATTTTTTGAAAGTCCTTTACGAGTTTCTTTTGAATTTCTACCATGCCATACTGTAGCACGTGTGCTTCGGGTTGGCTATCCATGAGTTAAAAGAATATTTAAAAATATAATTTTTTAAAAATGATTGCTTCTTTAAAAATAAGAGATACAGTTCGATTATTAGTAAGTTTTACATCTAGAAAAATGTATAATAGATGTTGAAATTTCAGAATATTCGAATAAATTATTAAATAATAATTCGTTGAAATATTCGAATTTTGTAAGATCATTTTGACCATTTTAGTCACAATAGAAATTATAAAAATGAAAATCTTTATTGATTTAAAGTTTAGGTTTATTATTAAAATGTTTCACCCAAAAAAATAAAAGGATTTACCACATAATTTTACTACCAAAAGCATTTTTACTTGTTATGAAAATCTAGAGTAACAAATCTTACACTATTTGAATAAATTCCCAGCTAAAAATGTATTCTATTAGAGGAAGAATCTTATTCAATAACATGTACATACGACTAAAAAGGTTTTGTCATTTCGAAAAAAAATAGCTTTTCATTAATATCGATGAAAAAAGTCAGGAATTAAATTCTTCATAGAATTCATTTTTCGAGATAAAATTCTAGACGACAAAAGATTTAAAAAAAACTTTCTTGTAATATCCTTTAAGTTAAATGCAACGATTGAAAAGTAAAGTTTATTATTTTAATACTTTTAATCAGTTGATCTGTGGTTAAATTTAACATTTTATTTTTACTTAACAATGAATAGATTGGTTTTCTTAAAATAATATATAAAGAATGCATCATTAACCAGATTATTTATAACAAACAGTTTAACGTGTAGAAAAATTAGCAATATAATTTTTAAATTATTTTTTAAACGTTTAAGGCAAAGCATTAAATATTTAAATTGTAGATAACACGTATTTTTTGATATTATCATTATTTATTTTTGAAATTAGGGAAATAAAAAAAAGAAGAATTTAATATATATATATATATATATATATATATATATATATATATATATATATATATATATATATATATATATATATATATATATATATATTAAATTCTTTTATAGTAGTAGTTTACAAATAGTACGATTAAAAAGAACCATGAATACAAAACTATACGATTTTTCAACCGTTTACAACAGGCATGGTTTCAAAACCATAAAAAAGGAAGTTAACTGGGCGTTAGAAATAGTTTAGAAGCTTTATGGTACTGTCATTAATGCGTGAATGAGAGTATCGTATTCTATTAGCCCAGGAGCGCAGGACATGGAATCTCTTCATTTGTTGAAGGGAATGGAGGAAATATTGTGGTATCAACGCTGGGTCTTTAATCTCTGTTCTGTCGGTCATGGAAATGCCAGATTAGCCCTTTCGGCTATGTACCCCTCTGCAAGGATCTAGAAAACTTCATTAGGTGGACCTAGTTGTGGCGATACAATTCTGGTAGTTTAATAGTATTTGGTGATCTGTTTTCCTCACAATTAATACTTTGAATACCATCTTATTTATGAATATTTGACTGTTTTGTGTGAATATGGTACGATAACAATTAAATAAACTGTTATTCAAGCATTTTTTCCAAAAAATTTCTAACAGATTTTATGCAAAAATTCAAATAAAATAAAATATAAGTATTTTCATACTTTGATTTAAATATAATCATTTTTATTCGTATGCTTTTACGCGTTTCTGTAAACCAATCAACGAGCAACAAAGCACGGTTTTATAGCTTTTCTAAGATTTTGATAATCATATTAATTGTATCATTTTATGACCATCCTTAGAAAATTATTTTATCAGAACAATATGCTTAATGATTTTATCAACATAAGATGAGTATTTAATTCAATGAATAATTAATATTACCTCCAAAACTATTTCGAGATTTTAAAGAAGAAACTTTTAAACTTTCCTTGTTTAATTTAACAAAAGCATCTATGAGCGAAAAGAAAATATTCAGTTTGCATGCTTCTAAAAGAAATAAAAAGCTTTAAAAATTAAAATTGAATTACTTGAGTGAGATATTTGAGGATCATCTAATAATGTATCATTATAATGTATCATAATGTAATAATTTATTTAATGATGTTTGCACAATATTAGTTTTAACATAATAATTCAGAAATATACCCTCCAAAGCTATGGCACGACTTTAAATAAGATATCATTATACTTTCTGGATATAATAACAAACCAATATTATAACAGATCAAAAAGCATAAAAAAACTAAAATTTAATGACTTGTGTGGGATATTGAAAGATCAACCAAATACAATAACAGACCAAAAAGCATTAAAAAAAACTGAAATTTAATTACTTGTGTGGGATATTGAAAAAAAATACAAATTGCCTCATATATCAGTCATCTCTAGATTACTTTTTATCAAAACAATAATATTGTAAGCATCAGATGAGTACAATAACAAAATAAGACAATGCAATTACGCAGATTATTTTGTAAAATAAATATTTTCTTACAAAACATCCCACGATACCCAAACATAATAACATTATATTTTTTATGTGTAAAATAAAATAATCATCACTAAAAGCTGTTGTTCGTGTACTTTTGAACAGTCCAAAGAGCACAAAAAGCTTAACTTTAATGACATGTGTGAGATATTTGAAGATCATCTCAGCTGTCTCATTTTAGAGTCAACTTTCGAAATCCATTCGTCAGAATAATGTGTTTACGATTAGAGGTTTTCGTGTCCATTATCGTTATACGGGTGACGGTATACTCGTATGTTTTAGGAGCCGCAGCTGCGATTTGCCAATGCTCCTTTCAACATATAGAAGCATTTGATCAGTTTTCAACAAAAGAGATACAATGAGATGAAAAGAATAGTTGAGATTTTTTGTTCAAAATAGTGTCAATACGAGAAAGAGGTGGTAAAGGAGAAAATGGACGGTCCTCTTTTGTTCCAGGTCATCAAGACCAAAAGAAAATGCTGATGTTCCTATAAGAGCTGATGTCCTTCCAATCGAACTGGTTTTGTTTCGCCGGAAGAATCGCATCTGGCGCGCTATCTTTCTTCGGTTTAGGTTTCCCTTCTTCGATTTTCGAACGAATTTTGGAAAAACACTGCAAGGATCTTTCTTTAAAAAAGGATCTAGAGAATACATATCGAGATAGGGAAATTGAAAATGGTTCGGTGAAGAATTCGTAAGTATGAGAACAAGAATGTTACAGGGGAGATAAATGCTTTCAACATTCCCAATGCTATTTCCCTGATATATGCTATCACTTCTTCTAAAATGTTTACGCCCGCATAGTTTCAGTTGCATTTTAAAACTATTGATTTCTACAGCTGATTTTTTTAACTATACTGTAAATAATGTTGCAAATTTCTAAAAATTGCATTTTATGGCTCTTCCTATATTGAAAAAGAATAAAAATATAATTTCAAACTCTTTAATTTACAAACAATTTTAATAATTATTAAGAAAGAATAAAATTTCAATCAGAATGTTTTAAATAATTACTCTTTTATTTTGGAGAGTGTTCCGTAATCATCCTTATAAGTAAATATTTAAAACATTCCGAATGAAATGTATATATATATATATATATATATATATATATATATATATATATATATATATATATATATATATATATATATATATATATATATATATATATATACTCTGATCTCATTTTCAAAAAAGGAAAAAGAAAAACATTGTTAATCCAAGAATATATTTTTACATCATTTGTTTTTATTTTTACAGGATTATTGAAGAAGTTTGCTTTTATCAACGAGCCCACCTTTAGCTTTCATAAGAGCTCCGTTTGAGGCATTTTTTTTTCCATTTAACCTGCGTTTAACAATGCATGTGAATCCAGCAGATTTTAACAACCTTCCTTAAGCTTCATGTTTATTTTCATCTTCTCGATACATTGATGTAGGGCCCAATATGTCATACATCACTGATTTTTAAGGTCAAGTACCACTGCCTAGTATGTATTTAACTGGTACTGATGTTTCTCTAAGCTCCAAAAGCTGATGTTTCTCCTAATCTTTCTTCAGCAGATATAAAAATATTTATAAATAAAATATATATTATATTCATATATTATGTAGATATATAATAGCAGATATATAAAATATCGAAAAAATATAATAATATCAAAGAAAAAATAATAATCAAATCGGATATAACAAATATTTCGGACATTTATAAGAGCGACTCTGTGATTTATGACATTCACCTGTGAAATTCGGCTTTCACTTGATTTTGGTTATTCACGGTGAGCTATATATGCTTATAAGGTTACACAATTATGCACATTAAAGGTAGAAAATTTATATTTAAGCAAGTGAAAAAGAAATCATCAAAATCAAATAAATCGCTATTGGGGACGATGCGGCTTCAAAGAAAACCGGCTTTTGAAAAAAAACTTTATGGTGTTTAGAGTTAGAGAGAAAAGAACTGAAAGTAAAGTAACTTCCAGAGGAGGTAATAAATGATTTGTTTTAGACCTTAGAAGTTATATTTACAAGAAGTTATATTTAAGAATAATTTAAAAGTGTGTAAAGAAATATTTTTTTCAAAATAATAAATACTGTTTAAAGCAAGCCACAACCTGAAACAGCTAAAACATATTTTATTTATTTATTTATATATTTGTTGATTTCATCTTCAATATATGTTTTTGCTACCTTTTAAAAACATTCTTAGGTTAACACATTTCCTTTAACACATTAGCATAATCATATTACTACTAAATACAGTAGGAAAAAAAATGGAGAAATTTAGTTTGTAAATTGAAAAAGCAGGAGGCAAAAACTTCTATCCTTCTTTACAATATCCCCCTAGGTGGCGCAAGGGGTAACTCTTATTCCACCTGTAAAAGTGTTTTGTACATAAGCTCTGGTCTAGGCCATCTGCAGTATTGAAGATCTAAATAGTATGCACTTATGTGAAGAAAAAGCGGCTTTATGCTTCCTTCTTCCTTCTTTATTTCCGGGATCCTGCAATAAAAAAGTGGTCGTGCCTTTGTCAAGCACAGTCACACAAAATGCATACAATACTAGAAACCCAATCTGCATGATGTAAAAAAATATATAGATGTATACATATAAGGAAAACTATTTCAATTGTAAGAAACTTGCTAGAACGAAGTGAATTTTTTTTCGCGGAAGTGTCATAAAACGGGTAGTTGTATTTTACAATGACAAAAGCAAAAACAATTTGTGCGAGTTAAGCTACATCTCATTTCGGATGTCTGTTTTTTCATTTTGCTTAATTAAATTTCAAAAGTGAAATTTTGTTATGGTAAAGTTCCTTCTAGCATTTGAAGTAATTAGTATTTTTGGTAATACAAATGCAACTGTTTTTTTTTTCTAATAATTTGTTTAAAATTTTTATTTATAAATACGTAAATATTGTAGTTCTTTTGAGCATTTAAATATAATTCAAATGAATTTTTACGCCCCTGTAATGTAAAAGAAAATAAATACTCATTATTCCGATCAATTAAGCTATTCCACAAGAGATTCCAAATTTATGATGTAATAAAAATTTGAGTTTTTTTTTAATTATGTTAGTATGATAATTATTGACCTTAAAAAAACTTTTATAGTTTAGCAAAAAATTGTTAATCAAGGTAACTTTTTTCCAAAAAAAATATAATTCCAATGGAACAAATTCAAAAAAGTTGATTTTAAAAAGTAAAAGTTTTACGTTAACGTTTTTTTGTCTTTCAAACCAATTGGTTCTTTTGTTAAGAAGCGTATAATTGTATTTTGAAAAATATTATGTAGTTTAAAATTGAATTTATAGATTCATAAATATTGTGGGTTTTTTTATTATTTTTTTTGAGCTTGTGAAAACATTTAAAGGAAACTCAAATCTTCAGAATACCATAACAACAAAAAATTAATAATTAATTAAAAATTGGACGAAAGTTAAATTGAAAAATGATTCCGGAAGAGCATAATTTATAAAAGGATGCATATTAGAGTTCTGTTTCTTTTTAAGAAACAAGCATATTTATTAATAAAATAAAACGCATAAACAAACCTTTTAGGAGAAAACCTAAACAAGTCTTATAATTTACTTTAGGTATAAAGGTTCCTAAAAAGTGTAAATAAGAATAATACTTTTCCAAAAATAGCTTATTCTTCTGCAAGAAAATACCAAACAGTTGATTTCAACGTTTTTGAAAAAAAATTTCCTTCGCTTTTAGCTTAAAGCACAAGTGAATGATTAAAATTGCTTTCTGAATAACTTTGTAGCACATCCTAATATTCCTGCACAGCAAACAATTTTTTTTCTGCATTTTTGATTTTTTTTTTAAATTTATTTCCTTAATTTAAATCAAAATTTTTTATTTTTTTAATGATACTAAAATATTTTATTATCTATTCCTTATTTAACTTTACTAACAACTACAGTAAACTGGAAATTCAATTTGTTCTAATAAATTTAAGCAAACTGAATCTTCCTTGTAACAGGAAATTGCTTTTTAAGGTTAACGTTTTGATACTAATTTATTATTCAACGTTTTGATACAAACGTTTACGCAAATAACGTTTTTATACTAATTTATAATACAATGTAATAATACAAAAAAAAACAAGTATATTTATAAATTTGGGTATTTTCTCTTGGTTTTATAGCAATATAAAATATCAGACAACATTATAAAATATTTGGAACTACGATTTTTATAATGTTAGACAATATTATAAAATGTCATATATAAGTATACATAATATTAAGACAATTGTACTTAATTTGTGAGCTAAAAAACTACAGCCTAACCATTTGCGTTGAGAGTTACTGATTAAAAAAAAATGCGGAGAAATATGCACAAAATTGTTTAATCGCACTGTTAAAAGATGTGTTCTCAAGAGCAATATCTACTAGCTGTAATTCTTCCCAGAAATTTTGACTTGAAAACGAGTATGAGCTATTTTCTGGTTTAAGTACTGGTACTTGCTTAAAACTTACATAATTGCAGAAATGATAAAGCGTATTTTATTTTATATGTAAAAATTAAATTATTTATAGAAAAACTTTACGTTTGCATAAATGAAGTTTTTGTTTTTGCGATTTCCTATATCAACAATGGTGTTTCCTTCAAAATTAAGAAATTATTTACCCCATGTGACGTCAGAACAATTCAAGAATTTGAGTGGCACATCCAGCGCTCTCAAGTTACATAATTTGGAAAGCCAAAGAGCAAATGAATGCATACTTTGCTTATTTTGCTTGTGTTGCTTTCTACTATATGACAAACGTTTGAGGCGTCGCTTTATATGACAGTCCCGTCTTTTGAGGATGTAGGTCACCTTGAGCTGAAAAAAACAAAATGCAGCGTGGTCCATTAGAATGAAGGAATGTGGTGTTTTGCAGTCGCCACAAGTCTGCGCATTGGCGACTATGGACCAATGAGTGCACAACCAACTTTCTATAATAAGGCATTAGAAACCATATGCTCATATCACTTTAATGATAGAATTTGATTTCAACAAACATCCCACCAAATTTTTCCATATCACTCACTAGAGGACAGCACTGAACCTTTTGAGAAGATGGGATCTCAAAAAAAAAATTTTATCACTTACAAGAGAATTATCTCACAATATCTCTGTTAGGAATTGTTGTTATTAATATTAGTTATGAAATTATGTTGATTAAGATGTATTTCAACTATAAGAAATAATTAAAAAAGTCCACTTTCCTTAATGTTTATCTGTTTTCCTGAGGACAAGAAATGCTGCTTAAAATATAAAATTGTTATTAAAAGTGTATAAGGTAATATATATTTCATGAATAAATATTTTTTTTTGCTTTAATCTGCATTGCTTAGAATGAATAGAGTAAAAACGAAATAGTAAAAATAAATTATTACAATAATCTTTTGTTTTATTTTTATACTTCACCACAAAGAACATTTTATTTCCCAATCGCAATTTTCCAAAACTTTTCGAATAAATGAATTACCAGAGAACAAAACTATATAACCCTTCGGTTAAAACTTTATTTGTTGATGACACACGATTTCAGTAATAGCGCGCGATCAAAAAAATTATTTTCCAATCTCTTTAACCGTTTGAGGGCAATTTCTGAAAAGAAGAAAGTGTATGGTTTGTCTTCAGCGCACATGGTGCAATATGGGGAAAATTCTAAATGCGTTACTAGCTTCTCATCGAGGAGTTGGAAGATTCACAAATAAATGCGAATGCAATTGAAAACATTTGCGTTCTAAGGCACCTTGCATCAATTCTTAACCTAACTACCTTACCCACAAAAGGAGGCTTGGATTAGTAAATGGGGGATTGCGTAGTTAGAAGAGAAACAGAACAGCTTGAGTTTTCCCCCTTTTCCTGCGCCATCATTACCATAAATCACCCCGTTAAGCTATCGGCTTGAAATCTCCACCCCCCAAAGGGGGAATGGAATTATTGGGGGGAGTAAGCAAATGAGATTGCTTACCAATTGGAATGCAGCCTTGCTATAAAGATGTTTTTCTTCTATTCACACTGCGTCGAACTTGTTTTCCGGCAACTTTTTATTCCATCTTAATTCCAAGAATTTTTATCTCTCTTATTTTTCTTTTTTTCTTTTCCCTTTTTTTTTTCTCATCTTTTAGTTTTTATTCCCGCATTGATCGCGAAATCGTGAAAGCGTTCTTTCGGAGAGTTTATCTAATTAAAGAAGAAATTGAGAATTGAATCAATTACTTATTTCATTCTTTTTCTTTTTTTTCTTCATTTTTCTTTCCCAGAGTATAGAAAAATATGTTTATATCTTGATGATCTTGCACAGGTGATTTTGTTGAGAAAGTGAAAGAGTGTGTGTATTATTAAATATGTGAAATTTTAAGATAAAAGGTGTATTTTGTAGGTTTGTAGAATTACTTTGTTAAATGTATTCATATGTAAAATAGGAGAAATTAGTTATGAAATGGGAAAAGGAAGAAGATTAAATAAAAAGAAAATTAAATAATACTATTAATTAGATTTTATGAATTTGTTCCTCTAACGGTATAATTTTATAAAAAGTCTAAATTAATAAATTTTTAATAAGCAAATGAAAATACAAGGCGGATCAATGAAATAATGAATCCAACTTTATTAAAAACTGTACTAATATATAGTTTAACTTCCTTATCAACAGTTTCACGGAGTAAATCAACATTGTTAACAATATGTACTTTGATATTATGTACTCACCCTGATATAGTTTGATATGCATAACAATTGTGTTGTGTAGTACGTAATTCAACTTAAACCACGCGTTACCTTTGAGCAACCAATTTCATTAGCAATTGCCGTGACTAACATGAGTATCATTATGCAAACTAACTTTCAAGTCCAACAAGCACATCTCGACAGTATTAACCTTAAAAATAACGTTCCAAATCAAGCATTCACAAAATCTTAAAGAATTATTGCAATCTTACACCAATTCTTTGTAGTATTGTCAAATTAGGGAATGAAAACGTTACAAAAATTAGTCATTGCCAATGTAAGTTATGTCTTTCATGTTTTGGAAAAGCGGTAAAATATCAAGAAAAAAACATGTCATTTTGCAATGAAATGTCCTTTACCTCATTATACTCTTAATAATAATTGATATTTTCTTATCAATTAGTTTTATAACACCGTACAATATATATTTATCATTCTTTCAGATTATTGATTAAAAACGCGAAGTCTTAGTTTTTATTTTATTTAATAAAAAACGCGAATAAACCCAACCAAACCCGCAAACTTACTACCAAAGTAATCACGAATATTTACACAATAAACTTCATTTTGATATATTAGATGGAACTAATATTTAAAATTAAGAGCCGTCAATGGTGAATTTGCATTTCAAATAATGATTGCATTTAAACAAATGGTCTTAGAGCACCAAACTTTGAACATTTTCCCTCTACTATTGTACTTAAAGTTCTACTCAATTTCATTGCAAGACTTCTCTTTATTCCCATTGGGTCGGTTTCCCTACTCAACGTGCACCAATACCATTGGAGTAATGTGACATCTAAACGACTGTTATCTTGTACTACTTCACCACATCACAAAGGAGTAACTACAGTCGGCATCTTTAATCACAAGGGAGGGATACACTTTCTCTAACAGTATGCTTAATGAAGATCTTGCCTTTCTATATCTTATTAGGGAATGAACATAAGCATTTATAAATTGAGCACACAGTTCGTAGCTTTAGAACTTTTGCTATGCTTGGATTTTATCAAACATTAAACATATTTCCTTATTTGGAATTTGATAAATGGCTTTTTAAATTTTTAAGCCTCTAATAGTATACTTAATGAAGATCTTACCCTTCCATATCTTATTCGAGAATGAAATAAGCATTTATAAATTGGGCATCTTACTCTTGTATATCTTATTAAGGAATGAGCAATAGCATTTTAAATGAGCATCTTACCCTCGTATATCTTGTTAGAAAATTAATACAAACATTTATAAATCGAGCAAACACAGTTCGTGTCTTTCAAACTCTTCCTTATGTTTATATTGTCTCAAGTTTTAAATATATTCCTTTAATTTACCTTTGATAAATGGCTTTTTTTTCTCCTCCTCTAACAGTACGCTTAATGAAGTGATCTTAGCCATCTGCATTTTTCAGGGAAAGAACATAAGCATTTATAAATTGAGCGAAAGCAGCTCGTAGATTTCAAACTTTTTCTAGAATTTGGATTCTATCAAACTTTAAATATATTTAGTTGGATTTAATAAATGATTATGAAAAAAAAATTCAATTGTTTATTTTTCATTGGCAGTATCAAAGCTATAGTGATTGCGTAATTTTAATAAGAATTGAAATCTGGCATATGTTTCTGTAAACACGATGAAATCTACTGAGTATAAACATAAAAATGAGTTTCAATTGAATATGATTAAATTAAGCAAGATAATGCTCCACAGTTTGATTTTGCAGCAAAGGATAATTTTAAAATTTCTTCTGAAAGATAAAAAGCTGAGTTCACTTTATCCCGCAGTGTTCAATCCAAGCTCTAAAAGCTGGTTTGAAAATGTCCACATCGTTATCACTTTTAGAAAAACTTTTGGATCCCTTAATATCTACTATATCAAACGAAGCCATAGCTACCATATTAAACAAATTAAATGATACTGAAGCTCTACAGCTGTATCAAAAACTGACTGGAATTTTAAAACTATTGCTTCAAACTCTAAGAACACTCTCAACTATGGTGAGCCTAATTAAATTTATAAAAGCATATTTCAGTCTGTCAGTGCATTTGAATTATTTTATAACCTCCCTCATCCAATCAACCATTTCAAACAATACTATTCCTCTAATCCATTTTTTTAAGAATGTCGTGAAATTCACTTTTACTAATTCAATTTATTGTTGCTGATTTACATTTTTTATCAAGCTATTGTGCAAGATGTTTATTAATAAATATAAACGCTTATTAATTCTTTCGTTATTAATATTTATTAAACTTACAATACGTTCACTTTAATGAGATAATTAGTAATGTTTTTAGGTCCATTCGCTAAAATTCAATGTTTACCTTAGTTAAAAAAGCACCAATCAGAATTAACAACGTCAAGTTATTCCCGTGATATCAACAGTCTAGTCAACACAATCAGCTTTCTGATATTGGCTTGCAACAAATAAGGATAAAACGATATTTCAGTAATAATCTATTTGGATATGAAGCCATTCATAAGTCACGTGATTCTTTCCCTCCCCTACTGTCATCGAGCCTATGATCTTTTTCTATAATCTCCCCTCCCCTTCCAATTATTTTCTGTGTACTTTTTTAAAACAATACTGAGGGAAAAATTCATTTGCTTTGTAAAAACATTACTCCCGACTTCAGTAAAGACAATGATTATGCGTGGTATTTTAGCACACTTTCCCCTCCCTAATCCGATCACGTGATTCATAGATATACAGACGGTTATTATTATGATATTATTATTATTATTCGACACGTTGTCAATAAAATCTTTTTTTTTAATAAAAAAACCAAAACCTTGATAATAACTTCTTTCAAGTACTTTAATACTTAAAGCTTTTCATTTACACTTTAGAGGGTGAAGTTATTTAAGCCATTACGCGAATTTGCTATATGAAAACATGCCATATTATCTAGAGTTAAAAAAACGGGACTTTGAAAATTTATGACTGAAAAATCCATGATCCGAAACGGGAAGATACGAGACAAAAAATCTTTAGAAAAGGTCAGATAAAAAATTATGAAATTAGAAGCATAAAGGGATACCCCAATAAATTGTACCATTTATATACATTGTGTATGTAACTTAACGAACTTTGGACTAACATATAATTTTTTTAAAAATTTAGTATAAGTAGTTCTTGGTATATATAGATATTTTCTGACAAATTTACTCTCATTTTGTATTTTAAACAAGTTTCATGCGATTTCTGTAACTAAAAAAATTAAAAAAATATTCGCTAAATATACTTCCTTAAATTAGCGATAATCCCTCTGAATTAAGCATGCCTTGGAATAAAAAAGATATTTTTTTTAAATATTTCTTGGCATATTTTGTAAAAATTGACGCTCACTTTATTATATAGTTCATGCTTCAAATGATTTCCGCAAGTCAAAAAATTGCAAAATATTCGCAGTGCCCCCGTTTAAATTGACAGGGCGGAGGAAGCTCAGAATTAAGCCTAGTTTTAACAAACCGTATGTCTTGACGTATGCGGTTATTATTTTAGCATATTGACTCTCACTTAATAATACAGAACAAAATGTAAATTATTTTCGCCAGTCAAAATATAATATCAAATTCGCAAAAAGCCCCCCCCCCTTGAATTAACGATCGATATACTTTTAACTAAATATGTTTTGGACTAAAAATTTAATATAAAATTTATTGACATACAACGGTGCTTTCTAATATATCAACTCTCATATTATAATATGAACAAGTTTCAAATGACTTCAACTAGTCAAAAAATTATGAAATTTCCGCGAAGTCTTACTTTAGCAATATATATGGTCTGAACAAAGCATGCTTTAGGCTAAAAATTTCCTTTTCAAATAATTTATTTTCAAATGATTTCAAAATATACATTATCACTTGATAATGGGTGAAATTCGAGAATGATTAGTCGTAATCGTCTGTAGTCATCGAAATTAGGCATTTGGAAGGCAAGATGAACTAAAACTATTGGTTTTAAGTATTACAAAATTTATTAAGTAATGATATAAAAATTTAAAATACAAAGTGAGAAGAATTTTTTTTTCTGTAGAAGATATTTTTTTTTAAAAGCGGATAATTTTGAAAAATTTTGTGCAATTTTTAAAAAATTTATTTAAACTAAGAGTTTTATTGCAAGTTTTAAGCATTTTCCATATATTCTGCTTTTAATATCGACATTATTCTGTCCTTTATATCAGTATCTGTCTACTTTGTTTTTAATGTCATTTATCAGTGTCTGCCTGGCTTTACGCATTTTTTTTTTATCACTGTGCATCTATTTTGCATATAATCAATTTTTACTACAATCCATTATCTCTTTTATTACTATTTAAGTGCTGTGCTCCTTTTATCTGGTTTAATCACTATTCATTTTGCTATTTTTTGTTTAAATAATATCTTATTATAAAACTTCATTCTGTTTTTTATGAAAGCAAAATTTCAAACTTAAAACTCAAATGGAAAAAAAACTACATTTAATAAACGAAAAAAAAAAAATTTGTTTAAAGTTCTGCTTTATTTACTTGATATTTCCAGGCATCTTTTCTGGATTGATAAAGAAAATGTTTATGAGATGATCCAAAAATTCTACTTAATTATTTCAAAACTAAAAACCATATGAAGGCTGAAATAAATGTAATTTGATGGAGCGTTACTTGAGTCCAAAACTTTCTACATTAAGCCAATTTTAAATTTAATTTCAACCAAATGGTATTTTTCTTTAATTCAAAATATGCTTATTATCCTCTCAAACTTTACACGCGGTTTATTAATTTTAATATGTAAGCAATTGTAGCGAAAAATAAGATTCGCTTCTGCCATAATTAAAATGAAATTTAATTACGAATTTCTGAACTTAAAAATGTGATGAAAATTACTTTTTTGAAATACTTAGAAATTCGGAAATTCTCCAAACATTGCATACAGGGTAAAATAAGATTTTTTCATCAAATGAAAATTCAAGTTTTAGAAAAAGGTATTTAGAATATAATCAAAATACAGAAAAACGTATTCCATACAAACTAATACTGAAAATGAGACTTCTCGTTTAATTTATGGCCTAAAAATTAATATCTTTACACTCTCTAACCACTCTTCATGATTATTTTTGAAGGAATTTGAAGTATCCACCGTATTTAATTAAAATAAAAGATTGTTTTATATACTTTTTTTTTTGTTTTGCTTTAATTTACACTCCTCGCAAAAAATTATTTAATAGAATGCAAAACTAAAATGAAATAACCCTATTTAATATGTTGAATTTAAGCTTGAAGCGTCTTTACTTTAAATGAATTTTACTAGATTTCTATTTATTTAGTTTCGCATAAATATAATTTGAAAAGGAATAATTTTCCTTAAAAAGTCTAACAAAATTAAGTAATAAAAGATATGAATTATCACGAATTATTAAAAATAACTCTTTTAAATTTTAAAGATGCTAGAAATATAAAACTATAATTAAAAGCAGAAAATTTTGGAAATCATTATACATTTTATTGTATGATTTATTGCATGAGTTAAAACAAATATGTTATAAAAATTTTCTTAGTCTACCTGATCATTCGTAAGATTACAAAAAGAAGAAAAAAATGCGTGCAACACTAGTTTTTCAATTCCCAGCTGCAGTCCTATAGGAGTAGCCCATTTCGCATATCTATTAGGCTATGAAAGTTAGGTTAAGAATAGGTTTTTTCCTTAAGCTGATACACCAGACTGAATTTATTTCCGATACTAAAATTAGGCAATCGAAAATAAAATATTACCTTTCTAAAAACAAAATGTGATTAAAAGCATATTGACGCTAGTGAGATTGCCCTACTTTGAAATAATTTTCATGCAATATTTTTTTTTCTTCAGTAGTTAAGATACATTTCTTTTGACAGATGGCATAAACAAATTTCACTCAATTTAAATTAGTAAGACATTTTAGCGTAGGAATTACCTGAAAATGGTCCTTACACTTTAAATAAAAGACAGTGTAGGAAATACCTGGAAAGTATTTTCTGGGCAATAACGCTTTACCTTAAAAAAGAAAAAGATAAAAGAAAGAAACATCAGTGATGGGAATTCGGTGCATTTTCTACCTTGTTCTTGCCAATACTTTTCTACTAAGAAAAACAATTCATAACCTTGTAAATCCATATAGCAAACATTAATAATACATTTTCAGGAATATAAACATTTCATGAATGAAAAATTCATAATCAAGATTGATTCTTTTTTTATTAAACGTCTAAAAATATATGCTTAGCATGCAAGCTCTCAAATAAAAATAAATCCGAAAATATTTATTGGTTTTTATTTTTTCTAACTTCGTCTACAGGTTGCGTTATCATTGTTAATTTTGTCATATTTCTAATTATAAAACTAATTTTTCAATAACAGATTTATTTTCTAATTTACCTTTTAGTTTCTCAAGTTTCATTTTATTTAACTAAAGCTTTTTCGGTGCCAAAAAAAATTACATTTTATTTTTATGTTTAGGATTTGTCTTGCGTAATTTATTTCCAAAGCAATGCAATTATTTTTTTTTCATAAAAAATCAATTTTTATTTTCACATTTCCAAATATCTGGCTTCAGTTTTTAATTTTTAGTCACCAATGAAAGTCTATATAAATGCGTCTGTTTTATCTGTTCTATAACATAGGTGAAACCACATTTCTTCTCTAAAGTTGGCAAATTAGGGTTAATAATACAATAAATAGACTCTCAAATAGAAAAAAAATGATTTTTTTTATCTCATTTGGAACAAAACATAAGAAATAGGTGGATTTTTCCTCTTTTTTCCTCTTTCTTGAGAATTTCTTGCTTACGTTTTATATCTTACAACAATATGAAGAAGATAAAAGTAATGCATGCATTTAAACAAAAATTAAATGTGTGCTCTGGGACTTCTTAAAGAAAGATGCTTCATAAAGAAGTTAACATTACTCAATAAAATAAGCTTCATCCGTAAAAAAACTATTGACGGTTTCAACTCACATTAACAAAATGTAGAAGCAATAGAAAATTAAAAAAATAAATAAATAAAATAAAACAATTTCCTTTGAAGTGCTTTTGCTTATTCTTCTTTATGTAGCCAAGCCATCAGTTCTCGCTAAAATATCTACCATTATGCTAATTCATCCACCCTGCTCATTAAACTTAGCTCCAAACCAACAATCTGTCACAAGTTCAGGACTAGAGGGTTTAAAGATAGTGATGTTATAAAGAAGAGTGACTGGAATTTTCATAGAATTCCAGGGTGCAAATTTCCTCCGGCATACCATGAGCTTTAGGAAAGTGCAATTACGCAATTATTGGGTGCAATAAAGAGATATTACCACCTTACGAAGCGGCAAGTATTTAAAGAGAGTTTGTGCCTTGAAAGTAAAATCTTCCTCTATAATTAAGTGTCTATTTAGAACGCCATTCTCACATCTCTATACCTGAAAACTATGAATGTGTGACATAAAAACTAAAATCGTTTCGAAATATTTGAAAGTAATCAGTATAATTTACCTCACTCAATATTTGTATTCATTTTGCAAAATAAACTATTAATGGTCATCAACAAATGAGGAATTTGTTCATACTTTTTACTGTATAAATTTGAGAAGGAAATTTCTAATGCGAAATTCTTGAAATGAGGGAAGACGAAGACTGGGATTTTTTTTTTAATCCATTTAACACAGCTGTGGGACAAAGCCGTCCCTTTATTATAATTTTTTTCTAATGCTCCAATTAATGTTTATTTATCACAATTTTGATTATAAATGTTGTAAATTTTTTATTGAAATTTGAACGCTTGAATTGTTTATGTGGATGTATATTCTGTTAGAAATCTTTTCCTTTAAAGAGGTTTTTCTCTAAACTAGCCTCATCAAATGGGGGTTAATGTCGACAAATCATAAAATTCATTATTTATTTTATCGTTATTAATAAAAATGACAGTAAAATCTAAAAGGGATTTATTTTAACCTAAAAGCAACGTCTTCATATAATAGACTTAACAATGTTTAATTCATAGAAAATTCAAATAAATAGAAGTTATATTAGCCGATGATTTTTGAACGTCAATGCACAGAAATTGAACAAAAATTTATTATTAAATTATGAAAATTATTTTTGGAGAGGTTAAAATTTGACATTACTGTTGAATGTTATTTAATTTATGATAAGTAATAGAAAAACAAAATATTAAAATGTATAAAACAAAACTTTATTTCCTAAATAATTATTCTGTTGCCAAACGGAGAAAAAAACTGAGCTCAAAATTTTCTTTTAAGTACATGTTTTAGTGTTTTTATAAATTTCCATTTCTAGTCAAGCTATTGATTCTTAATAGAAACTGTGTACGTGGTCTACATAATTTAACTTTTTTTAATATTCTTCTATATAAATTAGTATACACTATCTTTAAAACAAATAAAAATTATTTTATGAAACCATGGGTCGCATTTTAATCCATGTATTTTAGGACACAAAAATCAAAACTGGATCTAAATCTTTGTTTGAATGATATATGAGTAAATGTTGAAATAAACCATTTGGAACAAATATGCTAGCATTGCAATTTTAATACATTCCATCCAGATTTTTTTCAATTTAATATATTCTTGGAATAAAAAACTTTATAAAATAGAAGCACTAAGCATTTGCAGAGCTTATTACATACATCAGTTAAAATATTTCATTGTATTATTTCTATCTCATTTCGAAACTTGTTTTTTTTCACAAATGATAAGTTTTATAATTTTTTTATAAAAAATAAACAGATATATAAGTAATTTCCTTTCACTGAAGTTAAGGTTTTAGAAAATTATGACGTATACATTTCCGTGACTTTCGAACCATTGCAGTACTTAACTTTTTTAAATTAACCAAACTTTCATTTGAAACTGTAGAAGGCTCATGGATATTTTGTGGTTAACTAATATTAGTACGTTTATGTATGTAATAGTTTAAGTAAGCAACGATAAAATGGCAAGCATTTGAAACAAATGCACAATCATTTTCTTGCCAGAATGTAACTTCAATTACTTTCCTCTCTTAAAAAGGTGTTAAGATGAAACTTCTGGAAAATTGCCAACAAATTTGTAACCAAATCTCAAGGGGAAAATAATTATAGAATTATTTTTCATTGAAATTATACCAGATAATAAATACTCACATTAACGCACCTCTATTTAAGAAATTCCGTAATCAATTTTTATATTAAAGAAAAAAATGCAATAAATTTAGTTGTAGAAATTTTTAATGCATATTTCAAAGTATGTTTAGCACTCGATGCTTGAAACATTCGAATAATAATGTTGTTTTGGAAATAAAACAATAATTCTAATATCCAACGTTTAAAAATGTAGTTTTTGTTATTCAAAACTTTTCAACTTTATTATTAGTATGTTTTAGTAGCTTTAAGAATCGATGTTTGAAATAATTTTAATCTACCACCATTTAAACTCCAGGTCTAAGGTAGTTAACCTGCTGAGCACTTAAACAACTGCAATAATATATATTTTTTAATAATATATATTTTTTAATAAAATATATTTTTTAATATATAATTTTTAATTGCAATAATATATATTTTAAGAGAGCTGCAATGAGATTTAAATAAAAGCTAATTTGCATAAGCAAATTAGTTTTTATTTAAATTTTATTTCCAACGAGTTAGGAATTACAACACTAAAGTGACTTTTAGTAATATCTTTATTATCATCATTTTAAAGATTTCGAAAGTATTCCTTCACAATGAACACCAATTTTTGCCTTTTTTTTTGTCCTAAATATTACTCGAGAGTTACCAGTAGACTCAGATATATGTATGTCATTTTATTCTCAAGATACAAATCTGGAAGTGATGTGAAATTTGACAAATATTCTTTCTACTACAGGCGACAGATAAAAGCGACGCCATTATATTGTCATTTTGAGCGTCGTTCATCAAAACGTCAAGGTTCAAAGAGAATATTTCTCACAGGCTTTTAAGAAAGATAAAACGTTTCGCATCTTAATTCTAGCATGTGAGATATTTCTTGTCACAAAAGAAAAGGCAATGAATAATTTATTTTCCATAGCTACTCTAAATCATTTTTAATATTCGAAATATTTAGCAGTATGACCTAAAAATAGCTCTTCCATTATGGCAAGAATCTTATCTTAATTTAACATGTAGTTTATGAAGTGTTCGATTTCAAATTCAGTTCAACTCAAGTTCAATTTAAATTCAGTTCAACTCAAGCTCAATTTAAACACAGTACTCTGTAAAAAATACAGAATCGAACTACAGTATAAAATACCGATACTTTAGATACATCATCCGTAAAATCCATTTTTACTGTGATATTTATTTAATTAAAGTGATTCACTTATTTTACAGTAATCCTTACAGTAAAAATTACGGTATGTCTGTTACGGTATGTCTTTTTTGTTCCATAACGTGTTCCGTTAAAAAGGAATTTTGCGCTAAGAAGCGCTGGTACCTGGAGTGTCGTTACTTTCTACCGTGATTTGATCCGAAATTTTTCACAGTGTAATTCGGTTTAAATCTGTCCAATTTTTTTTTTAATTCAGCCATTATTATCAAAAACAGATCCTTCTAGAACTACTAAATCCGCTTACTACGCGCTATCGTTTCACGAAATTCTTAATCTTGATTACAGTTCTAAAAGGAATTTTTCAGAAAGAAAGTAAATATAAATACTGGAAGAAAATACCAAAAGAGTCTCAGATATATTTCTCTTCTAATACTGTTATTTCTTCGAAAGAAACAACATCAGGAACATTTAACCGAATTTAATGTTTAACGGACCGATTCCACCATATAAGCGAATTCTCCTTTCTTCATACCGGGTGAAAAACCACGTATATGGAGATGAAAATTCTTTTATTACTTTTATCACTGTTATCTACATTTTAATTAACTATAATTAATTATATATTTTCAATTAATATTGTATTTAATTATTATATTTAATGGGAAGTGAACTTGAATGTTTCCAGATCATTAAAGATTAAATTCCTGCAGATAAGGAACTTTTTTTTCTTTCCTGTAAATTTTTTTCTCAATAGACTAAGCTGATTTAAAAGCAAATGCCTAAAGGATTAATATCAACAATATACCAGAATTTTATTTTATTTTTTTTTAATTTCAAAATAATGCTTATTCATGCTACTAAAGACTTAATTTTGATCAAATTCAAGAATCAATAAATGTGAACTCTAAAAATCAATAGAATGATAAATTGTAATTACGTAACGATTCTTAAGTGCGCCCTTTGAACCAAGTAAATTACACTTTAATGGGGCGAAAATCGGATCATAAGATTTATAGCTAAGAAGGTTAAACTTTTCTATAATGGCTAAGATTTTCAATAGATCTCCATTAAATTAACACAAGAACTGTTTAACTTCTATTTAAAGTGCATGTTTAAAAATATTATCCAATCAAATATCACTTTGAAATTTTATTCCTATGAAATTACTATTTCCAAGCTACTGTTACGTCTCATTATTTTCAACTCGTAATAATATGAAAACAGGACCTCACTTTTAACTAACACAGAACGCGGAATTGCATAACGCTACAGCTAATCAGTGATAGCTTAAAATATATTTTTATATAGATAAACTATAAGGGTTGCCCAATAGAAAAGTGGACAAGCATTGCTTAATAGCATCATAAGTACAGTAGAGATAGTAGCGCCGTCTGTTTGGGTTTTGCACCACAAACTGCATATAACTGGCTCACCTGTACAAATTAGAGCATTTGAATTGAATGTAAAATCATGCTTAAAAGATAACACATCCAGAAAGATCACTGAACAGTACTGCAATTAGAACGACACAGGGTAATTGCACTAATCATTTACTTAGACAGATTTCTTCAATTACCCTTAATATTTTTCTGAGCATTGTCGATAGAGGTATTACACATTGTAGATGGCCGATTAATCTGTTCCCAAAACTAAAATCTTTAAACTTTAAACTATTTGTGCTCATCCGCTTCTCCAAGACATTTCTGGTGATAAATATTCACCATTCGATAGTAAATATTCATCGAGTTTTGATTAGTTATGTACGCATTAACATTGAACGCATTAACTTTCATGTAAACAGGTTAATAAATTGTAAGCAATTTGCGGTGCACATCTGTTACAATTATAACCCTGAATAAGACTATGCTATTTCCAATGTATATCTAAAACTATCACATGTACTCACTTTTATTTTGATAAACCCTTAAATTATGTTTATTTTAAATCTATTTAATTGAAAAATCGAAAAGAAGCAAAAAATTTTGATGATATCGAGAAAGTTAAACATTTGAAATGGCACTCAGCTTATCATATAGTTCAAGTAACCATGGAGGTAAGAATTAGAGAAGTAAATAAAATCATAATGACTCACGGTTAAAACACACTGAGTCCACCATATTGGTTTGTCCCAAGTCTAGACTTAATGCATTTTTGTAGGTATTATATCTGAAAACCTTATTTTTACTTCTAATTAAACTATTACACTTATGAACATGCGTGTGTTAAAGAAACTATTTTTTTTCTCACAATGTTAGCTTAATTGTTATCTTGTTGATGATCATTTACTACATTTCATCAGAGCCTGTACATAAAATGTAGAATAAATTATTAAAAACATTTCAGTGCTGGGCAATCAGTTCGACTGCTTTTCACTAAGTTTTTTTTAACTGTTGAAAACAGTTAAAAAAATACGCAAGTTAATTTTACGTATAATTAAAATTAACTTACGTATATACGAGCAATATATACGTAAGTTAATTTTTTTAAAACCTGATTAAATGTAGTGAATGGTACTAAAAGCAATACAATAATTGTTTCACAGTATTTTCACTTTTTCAACATAACATTCACTTGATACTAAGATCATTAAAATAAAATAAATAAATTATTGTAATTTTTTTTAAAAAAGTCTCTAAAAGTATAATTAAGCATTCCGAATTTATATTTCTTTTTATTACATATCTTAAGGTTTTTGAAAAAAAACTTTTGCGTTCTTAACATTTTTTGTTTCCTACATTTAACTTTGAACTAATTATTAAAAATCGAAACACTTTATATTGAAGGATAAATTCAAATTACATTGAGATGTTTTATCTATACAACATCAAAAATGCTCTGAAAAATATCAAATCAATTATTTTTCTTTTAAAGTTTTTGGGAAACTCTAAAAAAAAATATTTTTTGTTCTTTTCATTCTTTCGGAAAGAAATCTACTTTCCATTCAATTAAATGCATAGATGCCTTGAAAACAATATATATTTATAGGCTATTATATCATTCTCGTTGAGGAATTTTGTTTTAAAAGAAACATATAATGTTTTTCTCCTATTTCCTTAGACCAAGACTCACAATTTTTAGATGATTCATAATTATACTAAATTAGTTTCGATTTACTTTTTAAAATTTTGACACCAGTTTTATTTTATACTATATTTATTGTTAAATATAAGCAGAAAAATTAATTATATATCCCAGTCTTCCATTATTTTTCAAATAAATCTTGTTAGGTTTAAACTAAATACTTTATTAAATGAGTTTGATATTTTATTCAAAACGCTTCATACGATAGTCAAGATGTCTAGGTAGCTTAAGCCAAAATTCTTCTCTAGATGACACTTTTTTTTAATAAAAATACACTTAAATGCGTTTAAATAGAATTATTTATTGATCCTTAAATCTCAATAAGTTATTTATTCTCTGACGATGAGGAATTGAAAAATAGAACTGCTCCATTTACAGGCATATTAAGGGTAAGGGATTTTTTAATAGGAAAAAATTTTTACCACACAGCATTTTACAATAAGCAGAGGAAATTAACACTATGCGAACTCTGAAACATTTCTCATTTAGTTTGTTACTTCATTTCAATGACTATGAAATAGAGAACAGATTATTATAAAATTAAACATCTTCTCTCTATATACATCAATGAATAAACAACTTTCGGATGGAAAGAACTTAATTCAACGAATGTTTTTATATATTTCCAAATACGCTCAGTGTAGAGGAAGGACAATTTTTTTTAAAGAAATGCTTCTCAGCGTAACTTTTCAATCGCTTTAATGCCATCTATTCATCTGTTATGTACTTTCCACTCCTCCTATTTTTAGCTGCATGCAAGTAACTGACAATAAATGGACTAAAAACTTCTTGGAATGACATCATCAAGCTTCAATTGGTTGAAAAAGTCATGACAAACATGATGGTATCAAGAAATTATAAAAGCAAAGTACACTGTGAAAAATTCCTGAGTGTTGGTACTTTTTACCGTAAAATCCATTTTTACCGGAATATGTTACGAAACAAAACATCTGATATAACATAAATTTGGCAGTAATAACTACCTGCAAATCTCTGAATAATTCTAATTAAATAAATATTACTGTAAAAATTACGGTATAGTATTTTAAGGCAAAATGGATATTACGGATGACGCAGCCAAAGAGTCGATACTTTATACCATAATTTGATCTAGAATTTATTACTGTGTAGTTTCAATTGAAGAACAGGAACAGGAGGAAAAGAATAACAATTCAGGAAGAACAGGAGGAAAGTTTCAGCTAAGTTTATAAAATTTCATTCAGTAGTTGATCAATAATGCTTAAATATGATGATAAAATATTCCATAACTAAAAGTTTGCCTCTATCCCTTGATACAGGAAATTGCTTTTCTTAATTTCCTTTTATCCATATTCCTTTTTACTCTGAATTGGAGCACAAGGCCTCTATCTTACTCTATTTGTTGCAGAATGTTTTGAATTCTTCCCCTCACTTTAGTTCATTTATAACAATCCTTCGCAAAGTTGTTTTAGGCTTTCCTCTTTTTCTTTTGCCTTGAGGGTTCCAGTCAAAAACTTTTTTTACTTTAAACGTCTCACGTTTACGGAAATCCATTTTCCCTTACTTTTCTTAATTTCAAGTTCAATTGGTTTCTGCTTCTTGGATTTTATGTAACAGAGTGATAATCAAAATGTAAAAAATCTAAATCTATTTTATTTATCCTACTTATGAGTATATTTGTGAAATGTTTTGAGTTTGATATATATATATATATATATATAATATATATATATATATATATATATATATATATTATAATTTTGATTCGGTATTATTACGAATGTTCTGAATGATGTTTCAGAAGCTATTCATTTAAAACAAATATGTTTATCTTTTTGAGGGCGCTTTAAATTATCAAAATTAAAATCGAACTTTACAATTTACACCAACTTAATTTATAAAGCTTTAACTCAAGAAATTAAGCATCTCTCAAGCAAGCGTAATTGTTCTCATTTCACATCTAAGTTACCTGTAAATATTCAATAAGTAATGCATAAGTAATCACAAAGCTACTGCGGCTACCCCTGCCTAAAATATGTATGATATATATCCAGATATGCAACAAACAAGGCCTAAGCCAATACTCATTAGCTCCTCGTGATTAAATTGATAAGAGATGCGCCCATAATTCTAAAGGAAATATTTTCTTAATTGGTGCATTTATCATCAAATTCCTTTAGCTTTCTCCGAATTTTCAAGCATGAAAATTTGTCATTAAAATGAAAATGGGAGTTGTAATAATATTACCATTTCCCTACCAGCAATATATATCAAAGACTGATTAATTTGTTAAATATAATACATTAGTTTCTATTGTAGATGATTCAATAGAAATAAAAATATTGTTTTACTCAAATATTATTTGGGATACGGTTTGTTGTCGTTAAAAATAACCAGAAATATATTTTTCATTCAGAGCAATGGATAACAATGCTAATCAAATCATATCAAAACACTACACTCTTAGAAATTTTGTAGCGCTCTGAACCATAATAGCATTCAAACTTACTGCAACCATAATAAACGAATACATTAATACACCATAAATCCGATACATTTTACCGGAATTTTTTACAGTGTATAAAGGTTACAGTAAATTTGAATCTTATTATAGTTTCAAATGCTGCAAAAATTCTAACGGTATTTAAAAATGATTTGATTTACATTTTTATTTATTGTTACGGATTAAAAATATATTTTTGGTTATTTTTAAAAAGCACCAAAAGTATCTCAAATAATATTTGGTTAAAACTATATCATAATTTCGTGCAAATTTAAATTTTATTGTATGATACTATGGAATGAAAACGTAGTTCAATTGAACAACTTTTTTAGGGTTGCAGGAATTATGTTATGGTTAAAGTTATCGTTCAAAGTTGATGTGCTTTTGGAATAAAGTATAAATATCATGATTCCACTGTAGAAATTTACAATCATTTTTCTAAATGTAGAACTATAACCTATCATTGTTTTTATAAACTTAAAAACTGTAAAAGATCGTTAGATAGTTCAATTAACAAAATACGTTTATTTGAAGGTCTTGATTAAAAAATTTGTTCCATGTACTGAAAAATTAAGGAAGGTAAAAGAATTTCGAAAAACATAAAATATTTATTTGAAATTTTGATTTTAGAACTATCTCAATTCATTTCTCAATCAATAATTATCAATATAATAATCAGTTAAAATCAACAAATGTGTTTATTTGAAATCTTTTGGATGTAAAACAACTTAGAAAAATTTACTCTATCCAGGTAGTTCGTAATTTACTGTCAATCAGCAAAATATGTTCATTTGAATCTTTTGATCTCAAAACTGCAACAATTCATAGCTCAATAAGTAAAAACCATTAGTCAAAGTAATTGTTTAATTTGATGATTTGGTTGAAAAATCTAATTAATTACAGAATTCAACTAATTGAGATCGTTAATTAAAGTCAAAAAACATAATATTGTTACTTATAATATGAATATTTTGGTTAAAAACTAACCTAATCTATCACTCGATCAATTAAAATCATTAATCAGCACCAATCTAACAAACCTGTTTATTTGAAGCTCAGTCAGCTCTATTTCTTAGATCTATTCAATCAGCTCTATTATCTCATAATTAATATTCATTCATGCATATTAATAATTATAATATGATTTTTTTGATGTTTTTAATTTAAGAACCAGTCTATTACTCAATCAATACAAATTGTTAATCTGAGTTTAAAGTCATTGGTTGCTAAACCAGCTTGCCTACCGTACTCCATTAATAAGGCACGTTAACTGAAAATCAAAGAAACTGCAAAACTGTTGTGTTCATTTTTCATTTTAATAATTTTTGAATTTTAAATATATATATATATATATATATATATATATATATATATATATATATATATATATATATATATATATATATATATATATATATATATATATATATATATATATATATATATATATATATATATATATATATATATATATATATATATATAAGAGTTTATTCAATTCAGTACAACGTATTTTCTTCAATGTCATGAATTTTTATACAATTGAAAGGTTTATGTCCATTTTTCACAAAAATTGTGATAGGATCACCATCCAATGAATTTTGAGGATTACTAAGTTCTGACACATCAATCACGTGAAAAATCAGTTTCCCCTCCCCAGAGTTATTACGCGATGAACATGGCCATAAACCATTATTCCGCGGTCTTCAATTATTAAATGTCGAAGATTCAAATTGTTATCTGTTTTTTATTAAGTTAAACATTCCTTAAATATAGTTTTAATTCAAGAGAACTATGTCTACTGTGTGGTTTAAAACTAATTTAACTTTTTTCTCACTTATTTTCAAGTTTTTCAGTTATTATTATTTTTATTGCATTTTTTACAATGGACTTTTTCACATTTACAAAGCAAGTAGACTTTAGTATTATTCGTGTGCATTAATGTGTTTAAATGTAAATTGTTGAAGTTTAAACTTTTTTTTCTCAAAGTAAGTTTTTTTAATATCTAGAAGAGAGCAATTTATTTTATTTCACTTCAGTAAACTTTGTGTGCCAAAACAAAACAAACATTATTTCAGATTGGAATTGACAGTTAATGGAAAAGGCATTATTAAATCTACAACAACTTTCGTCTCTCGTTGATTTGCTTGAATAATATAAATTAAAGAACTTTGAATGAAAATTCTAAATTTAAATTACTTTACCTACTTAAAACTGGAATGCTAAATACGAAACTCACTACTCAACTTTACACATAGAACTAGATATATCCGTCAGCTTTCATTTAATTTTCGATTAAATAAACTTTTATCCTTTTCCATTACAGAAAATCTTCACTTTCAATTGAAATCATTTAAAATCTCAATTTCCTATTAAAAAGCAAAAGGGGAAAAAAAGGTAAACAGCTGCATTTACAAAAAGGAATTGAATAATTCCGTGAATGGTTTTGTTCGGTTTGAAAAGAAACTGATAACGTGGAGACGCCCATACTATGCAAGTATTTAGGCCGGAATTCGGGGAGAATTTTAATTCCTCTCATTTTTCTGAAGTCAACACAGCCGGAATAGAAACATGAAATAATTCAGTATGAGATTTCATTCATCGTTTTGAAAGGGAAGTCTTTTAAGCATGCTTAAAATTGTTGCACGTTTCTGTGTATAATTTGCATGAGGGGGGATTGGGATACCTACAATGCTTCAAATTGGGGGAAGCACGAAATCCGTTAGAAACCTGAAACGAAATGCTCCAGGACATGTAAATGGTTTCCTTCATTTAAGTGATGTCATTTCAAAAGACTGGAAAAGGCTTTACAAACGAAATGTAGTGAAGTGAATTTCACTGAAGAGTTGATGAAAAGTTAATTGTGTTGTGCTTTACGAACGCTGAGGCTTCCTTTGATTAACAACATAATTCCAACCCCAAATTCCGTTTCTTGCTCCACAATTAAGAAACTAAAGATAACCGTTTAGAAACTAAACTTATTAAAAACGGAGTTATAGAAATCTGGGATTCACTTTTATGTTCCCTTTCGGCAGCTAAATGTAATAAATTTAACTAAGAAAATTAGTTCTATGTAAGTAAAAATTAGTTGTGTTTGAATGAATACAAAACTGAGAAAAGCGTTACAGATTATTTAAATTAAATAGGTGTTCTCTTGCCATTCTCTCTTCTAATTCTCTTGCTATTTATCCTTAAGAAGAGCCTTTTTTCTAACAATTATCCGAAAAACTCGAAAATAATAATGTTCTAAATAAAATATCCATTAGCTGTTTTTCATTTTTATCATTATTATCATCATCATCATTGGACTGAAAAAATCAGCCTCAAATTACGGAATTAAGTATCGTCACTTTGTACATAATCCATAAAATTAATTTTACGGCGATATCAATTTTTTCCTTAAAATATTGTACTGTAATTTGCACAATAATAATCATTGATTTTAAGGTAATTATTGCTGTAAAAATTACGTCTTAAGACTTTTATTAATTAATGTCTTAAGATATTTTGTTCAATAACATGATCCGGTAAAAATAGATTTTACGGTAAAAAGTGCAGCACCCTTAAGTGCCTGTACTTTTCCCCGGAAATTTTTGCATTGTACTGTTATTATCATAGTCATTATTATTATCTTTATTATCCTTATAATTACCATTATTAGTATTATCTTTATTATCCTTATTATTATCATAGTCATTATTATTATCTTTATTATCCTTATAATTACCATTATTAGTATTATCTTTATTATCCTTATTATTATCATTATTATTATTATCTTTATTATCCTTATTATTACCATGTTTATTAATATCTTTAGTATCATTATTATTATCATTCTGATCATTATCAATAATTAATTTCTTTCATGCTCTCAAGATGATTAAAAATATTCAGTTTGCATTTGTGAATGATTATCAGAGCAAAAACCTCCTGCAACAACCTATTCTAGACTAGTGGTGTCATGGAGAATGTTAAAGAAAAGCAATTTCGAGAGCAACTGTATCGTGATGGCAATGTGATCTGCATTGCACCCCTGTCAATTTCACTTAATAAACAATATTTACTTACCATCATTCCGAAGCTGAATGACCTTGAAGTCACCATGGGATTAGAACCCCATTTCTTCACAACAATGAAAACATTTGTTGTGTTTCAATTAGTACAAAACTGAAAAAGGCTAAGCACTGCTTGTTAAAAATTATGTAAGTAGCTTTAATACCTAAATCTTATTAAAAAAAAATTTGGAAAGTAGCTTTAAGTAGCTTTGATCAAAAACTATTTCCTTATTAAAAATTCCCCCCAAAAAATTCAGCAGAACATGTATGTTAAGTTGAATTAGTATTATAGTTTGTTTACTTTATAAATTATAAGGATGGCTCTATTCTTTCTTAGAAAAACATACTTGATTTCAAACACAACACGAAAATTTACGTAGCTTGAGCCACTGTAAAAAGAATTATATTATTGCATTTCGTTTGAACTGTATCACAAAAAATTTCATAATATCTCATTTATTATTCGACTTGTATTTTTACCACATAAGTTTTTAATATATAAATAATTTATTAAAATATTTGAAACTAATTTTTTTATAATTAGATTTTAATAAAAGGTATGATTTGATTTTAAACTGTGATTTTCATGATTGAACTATAAATAGATTTAGGTTTATAAAGTTGAAAAAAATTCCATAAATTTAATAATGAATTATAGAAAATTATATGTGAATTAACCTAATATCATTTGCTTTTGAAAATTAAGAGGCAAAATATTTTATACGTTTATATTATACTTGAAATTGGATTTCAAAAGGGATATCTTAGGCAAAAGGGATATATTAGGATTAAAAAATCACAGGTGAAAGATATCTGATATAAATGACTATTAAAGGAGATCTAACGTTAGACATACATAGTTTTAAAGGATAACATTAAGCCTATGATGTTTAGCATATATCTTGAGTTGAAAATAAAATTTTCGTATTGAAAAAAAAAGAATGATAGAGCTAAAATATAGCATTATTCAAAATCAAAGATCAAAACGTTTTCAATCTTTTAATACTGAAAGAAAACACAAATAATTAAGATCAAAAGGAAAAAAACTTCTTTGAAAAAAACGCGCTAAAAAGCAGCAGAAATTTCAGAAAAAAGTATCAATACAAAACAAATGAAATAAAACAAAAATACGACCACCGAAGCCGACGTCTTCAGGGGGTACCGGCCCCGGTAGCCATTAAAAACAAAACCATTTTAAAAACAAAACCAACTTTTCGTAATTTGTTTATTCTTTTGAATGTATCTTGTTTTTCCTGGACCTCTATACAAAACCATCGGGGTACTGAGGGAGATATTTTAAGCTTTTGCTTCTCCCTCAAATAGGAATGGTTTTGTTTTTAATGGCTACCGGGGCCGGTACCCCCTGAAGACGTCGGCTTCGGTGGTCGTATTTTTGTTTTATTTCATTTGTTTTGTATTCAATCTTTTAACAAATTCTTTAGATCTTATTTCAAAAAGAAAACAAAATCATTTTCATAACCCTTTTTAATCGAATACATTTTTCCTTTTGTTTTCTTAAACCAACTTCATTATTACTTTTTTTTATTGTTTTCTACTTTCTTGATATTTTAGCATGTTTAAAACACATCAAATGAAAATGACTTTGAATTAGAGTAGAAGTTAAGAGTAATATAAGCAATGAAACAATGATGATACATAAATGCATATTTATACAAGTTTTTAAGCCCGGTTGAGTATTCATGACTAAAAAACCATGAAAATCTTAACTAACATCATTAACTGCAGACACTTCAAAAGATTTCGGATAAAATTATGATAAAACGTACTGGCGCCTTGAGTAGAGAATCAGTAAAATCCATTTTTACCGTAAAATTTGATACCGTACTTTTTACAATAATATTTATTTAGCAACAGTGACTTAATAAATATTACTGCAAAAATTACGGTATAATAAATCATTTGTTCCTTAAACCTTCACGATAAACATGGATTTAACGGCAAAAAATACTGGCACCTTGAGGGCCTATACTTTTTACTGTTATTTTTCCAGTTTTTTACAGTGTAATTGTTTTTATCATAGTAGTAAATCTTTCATATAACTTTAAATCATTATAGCATGGAAATGTGCTCATCCTTAAAAAAATCAGTTCAACTAATGTGTTATGTTCAATATGTCACCAATTATTTTGTGCCTTATATTTTGTGTAACGTATTTCCTGCACTATGGAAAATTATGATCAAAACTACCAGCAAAATTTACCACCATTTTCGAGTAAAAATTACCGCATCCTTTTTCTACTTGAGCGCCAAATAGCTGGGTAATTCTTACTGAAGTCATTTGGTAATGCTTTTGGTCTAAATAAAAATAAAATATAGTTTTATAATATGCGATAAAATTTGACAAATGTTGTAAAATTTAATAATTTTATCATGATACTTTAGAGTATGGAATTGAAGACTTATACTTGGCTAAATTTACTTTTCAATTTTGAATTTTTATTAAATGTGTGGGATTAAGAAATATAATTTTGGAAACCAAAATTTCCGATAAACAGTTTCAAAATGAATAATTTAAATACTCTCTCTATATATTAATTATATAGCCAGAATTGTTTTTTTTTACCAGAAATGTTGCTATCATGCAGTATGGTAAATTTACCAGATTATTTTTTTCGTGTTCTTTACTCAGACAGCACTCTACAAATAAATGCCAGCAAAATACAAAAAAGAAAGTTTTGCAGTGTTGTGAAATGTTTTAAGACGTTTCGAAAGAATCAAATAAAAAATTTGAACACTGGTTGTAAAAACATAAAAATCTGATAAAGCGGCATTTTAGCAAGAATGTTTACTTTATTAAACGTTTCTGAGATCATTTATGTCGTCTGGATTTCTTCATTTCTTATAATATATTTTTGCCGATTTAAGAAGAAAAGAAAACTTAAATTTAAAATTCGTTCGATATGTTTGTAATGCTTCTAGTGGTTGTATAAAAATGCCTGGGAGACAAATTTTACTGTTCATTTTTATAATATTGAATGTTTATAAAAATGAATCCTAAAATTAGACTTCCAGACATTTTATGAAAAGGACTTAGATAAACACTTTTTGCTCATTTATTTCAAAAGCGTGAATGTTATTTCCTAACGGAACCTATTCTAATAAACAAAACAATGATAAACTTTAACAGACAAGGATAATTTCAGGAAATCTTTATTTCTTTTCATATTTGGTTACGCATTCGCACCTTTTAAAATTTAAAAAGCACATTTCAAATTCTTGGAAATTTCAGTATTAAAACTAAGCTCTGTATTTCTGGTAGAAAATAAATATATAGTATATTTTTTTTAGTTTATGTTATGTAGTTGGCTTTATATGCAAAGAGAAGAAATTTTAACTAAAGCCTCTCAACGTTGCATTTCTCAGGGAATGTAACTGTATGTGGAATTATACAATTAAATATGAATTGTTTTCTAAGAAATATATTACTATTCCAAAACGAATAATTTTTTTGTTCATCGTCAACATTTTCATTAAAAATATTTTTAATTTTTCGCTTCATCTTGAAAAATTGATACATAGTTATTGCAAAAAATATTCATATTCTAAAAATTAAGTTATGATTTTGCGTTTTACTTCAATTATAAATTGGAAAAATAAAATTGGTTGCAATTTCAAAAGGATTAGAATATGTTTATTCAATAAATCGCATGTGAAATTCAGATTTTTTATCATTGCCTCAGACTAAATTAAATATTTTTGAGTAAGTAAAATGCGAAATTGCGTTAATTTATATTTTTAAAAATTAATCGAACATACTTGCTGATATTATGTGGTGCACAAACTCAAAGCAAAAAAACACGATTTCAGTATCAATGGTTGGTAAAAAGGTTTTATTTGAAATGCATGGCAATTTGTTTGTGTTCACAAATTTTCTTTTATAGAGCTATATAAGATTTAAACAGTCATCTCTTAAAGTATTATGCTTTATAAATAAATAATAAAATTATGCCAAGAAACTGAAGCTGTTAGATATTACTTTATTAAAAACTTTCGCTTCAAAAATATACAAATTGGAAAAGACAAGGTGACATGTTTCAAGCGCTCAAAAACAGGCACCCATTTTCAAATCTTCTTTTTCCATTGGCAATTTAACGTTTTATATGTTAAATCACTTTTGTTCCTTATTATTCACCTCTGAAAAGTATTGAAAACTGTCGCCTGTTTTTAAGCGTTTGAAGCATGTCGACTGCCATTTCCAATTTGTAAATTAATGAAGTTTTTAATCAAGCAATATTAAACTTTATATAAAATTCTGTAAGTTGAATTTTTTTAATTTCAAAAAGCATGTTTTTAATAAACTTTTTATATTCTAAAATAATAAACAAATGCTTGATGCTGTCGTCCAAAAGGAGAACAAGTTTTTACAACTTGTCTTCATACAAGTCTTGGAACAATAACTCTCAGAAGTACCTCAAATTGGAAGTTTTCCTAACTGATGAGAAATTTCAAAATCTATAGCCATTAAAATTTGCATGATAAAGCTCTTTTTATAAAATTACTTTAATAAAAGACAAAAGTTTGTTAAGTTCGAGTCGAGCTCATGGGTTTTCCTTATAATTCCCCTCGCTTATTACCATATTATCGCGAACAATAAAGTTATATAAAAACATAATTAACTAGAAACAAGTTTAATAAAGAATAAGAACTTTTCGCACGATGGTGCTTAAATAATATATATGATTTTATTTTAGATAAATTTCGAGCAAAAAATTACTTGTCACTGGGGTGGAATTTTAAGAAAACTTCTTCAATCAAGCACTACTGGGGAAACAGGATCAGCTGCTCCAATTTAAGTGCTTTAAATTTAGCTTAAATGATTATAGATTTCATTGTTTTATATAGTAAAAAACTTTAAACATGCATATTTTTTGTACTTTAATTGTATGTTACTTGCTTTATCCATGCTTCATACATTTCATAGCCTGAGTTTTAGGAAAAACAGTCATATAATAAATATTTATTCATTGGTTTAAATGTGCCTCGCCCTTTTCAGAAGTACCGACAGTGGGGAAAGCTTGAACAAAAATTTCTAAGCTTTTAAATTTTTGTAATTTTATTTTGTTCATTTAGAAAGCTTATAGTTGTCGATTCATAAGTTAATGAAATGCATAAGCACTTGCGATGCACTGTTTTATCTTCATCAAATAAATTTTAAACATGAAAAATATCAATCTAAAAAAAATCGCTCTTGAGAACCTCCTCTATCCCTACATTTACAACTAATACTACTAAATGTTACTAAATACAGCTAAAACTACAGTGTTCATAGCATTGGTTAGACGCCTGGAGACGCACATCCCATCAATGCTGCATGGAAGAGAATACTGCAACTCAAACATTGCAGATGTATCTCGAGTACATCCTGCTGCTGCAACAGTTTGGCTTAAAAATTTCATTGTAAACAGTTTGATAAACCTGTAAAAGAAATATGCTGAAAATAAAATGGTGTCAATTCATATTTTTATTTCCCCTTGTATGTTATAGTGACGCTCAAAAGTTACCAACCATTATATTTTTACATTATATTGTTTCTTTGATTCAATTAAAGTTTTAAAAAAAAGCCACATGAAAATCATATGACCTTAGAAACAGTCTCATGTTTTAAATAGAGCACTGAGATGTCTGGTCAAAGTTATCAGAATCTTTTAAAATTTACTGTTATTCCTGGCTCATAGAGAAGAACAAAAAGTACGGTAATTATTACCATAACGCTTTGGTAATGACTTGATGGTAAAATTATCAGTTAATAAATAATTTCAAAATAATAAGCAAAAAATGCTTCCATCCTCTTTAGTGAAAGATACAAGTGCAATCCCGTTTTCACCATTAAGGTATCACCAATCTTTTTTCTTTCTATTATATATAACGTAAAACATTAATAACTTAGGAGCCATTTTAATGACCTCAAAATGTATTACACATTCCAGTTCAGTGCTTCAAAATTTGTGGCGAACATATCAAAACTTTATGTTGTATCATATGTTTAATTACAAAACTTTGTGTAACACTTAGTTCGACGCTTTTTTTTTTGTTCGACATAAGATTCATTTAGCTTCAACAAATTGAAACTATTGATAAATAATAATTACCATTATCTACGACAGGAAATCGGGGTCATGGGGGTATTATATGCTTAACACATTTAAATCACCACTTGAAAGTATCATTCATGGAAATACATATTAGGAAAAGAAATAGTTAACTCCCATCAAACTTCTTTCAACGCAGTACTAACATTTTAAATAAACCATACCAAAAACCATGGATGATTATAAGTTCTATTACTATTTTATAAACATCTGTGCTATTAGACTTAAAATTAACAGATAAATGACAATATGAATCTTTGTTTGTGATTCTTAATAAGAGAAGGAGAATATGGCAAGAAAACCATATTTTTCTGCTGAATTTACTTTTCAGCGTAGTATTTTTACTACATATGTGGGTAATAGAAGCAAAGGTATTAGTATTTCCGGATGATTCTTGAATTAAACTGAACATTGCCACATTTAGGCATGTTGACCTTATGAACTTACAAGAAAGAACTTTGCTACACCGTTATTATGGCAAGCAACGCGATTATTAAAAAATCCGTAAATTCAAAAAATTCCCTTTTCTATAAATGTCTTTATAAATAATAATAATGAGTGAATACCATACAAATATAATTTTTTCAGAGAATTTTTTCTATAACAGTTTTCTACAACAGAGAATTTTTTCTACACAGAGAACAGTTTTTATGCATACATCTTTGTAAAGATTTATTCTTTTTTAAAGTTACATACATCTAATAACCGAATGAAGTTATAAAATCTTATCGTCCGAGGAATTTTGCGTGCAACTACAAGTATAATTTGTAGTTCCTTCTTACGGTTGCGAATATAGCGTTTGCGATCCCATATCTCTATGTATGTGGGGGTTTTTTCTTTCTTTAAAAAATTTTAACACATCTGCATTGATTTCTTTTTTCAGCAACGGCTTTTAAAGCACCCAACTACACGTAATTTGAAAATTTAAAATTGAATTATTGTTATTCATACACTGAAATTTACCGTTTTTTCAACCTCATTCACTGCACTTAATCTGATTCATCACCCGCAAATTGTGGGTGACATCACCACAAATTTGCTGATTCATCAACCTCATTTTCTTAACTGAAAATTCATTAAGGTATTCACTTCCAGAAAAAAAATTATTATCTACCGGGAGAAAAAAATCTGGTAAGATTACCGTACTGTATGATAAAGTCATTTCTAGTACAAAAACCATGATTCTGGTAAATACGGTATTCAAACCAATCATTAGGTAATTTTTCCGTTCAAATGGTAATGGTTTACCAGTAATTCTATCTTTCAAAATTATAGTTCTTATTACTACAAATTTAGTAAAAAATACAATTCTGAAAGGTGAATTTAACCGAATAAATAGTTTTTATTCCACTCTCTAAGGGATGGTGAGGAAATTACTAAATTTACCATATTCACCAAATTTTATGACACATTACAAAATCGTTATTTATCGCAGATTTTACCAAAATCATTACCAAAGCGGTTCAATAAGAATTACTGAGCTTTTTAATGTTCCCATAGAGCCAGAAACATGGCAAATTTTACCATACTCTGGTAGTTTTAACCATACTTTTTTTTCTGAAATTATATATTATTAAAATCTACCAAGCCATTGAGCTCAAATTTAGCAAACTTTCAAAAAATAAAATCTTTTTCCGCAAATATTCTTTTCTAAGAAACAGATTAGATAGAATAACTTTTTAACACGAAATAAAGAGTTTTCTTCGAAAAAAATTACCAAGCTAATGTGTAATCGATTTCTTATAGACGTGATTTTTAACCCAAACTGTCGACAAACACCTGGCGAATATCCACGCGATATACGTTAACTTAATTAACGAAACACCGAAATGATGACATTCACGCGTCGATGTCCTTTCGTATAATACATTGTTCTACATAGAATACTGCTAATTAAATTCTCTATAGAGAAGAGAAAGTGCCTAATAGCTACCTTTATGGGTTCGCCTCAAATTGCATTTTCGATAGTACCCGTGGTAATATCACTTTCCTCTTGTGCAGCTTGAACTAGAGCAAATTAATCTCAATAAGTTCAGAATACGAAAACTTCCTAACTTGCAGATATATTAGAAGCTGATTGACGTATCTTATGATCTCAATACATCTAGTCATTAGGATTTGTGTGCTCCATATTCATATCCATATCTAATTTTAGTTTCTTTTTCAGAATGACTGGCAGATATAAATTTCTCAATAATTATATTCCAACGTTTTTTGACGTATTTGATGATGGAATATATTTTATTCCATGACAATCGAAGAATTTTTTTAACTCAGTCATTTTAAAAATAAAGCATATCTTCGATTTACAATAAGCCATAAGTTCATTTTTTTATTCACATTTAAATTATGTTTTATTATCTGACACGTGTCAATTTTAATCGTTTTTTCTGAGCTCAATATGAAATATTTTGGTTTCATAAGAATATGTTTTATTTTAAAATTTTAAAAGAAAGATTAATAATTTTAAATTTTCTTTGTTTTTTCATTTTTTTAAAAGGTTTAAGGTGTGACCCTAGCAACAAAAGCGACAATTTTCAATCGATATGATAATAAGGGATAGTAGGGGGCAGAGAGCTGTCCTTGCATCAGAAAGGTCCTGGGTTCGAATCCCGGGCAAGGTATGGATGTTTCTTTCGCTCTTTGTGTGTTCTATGTCCTTTCTCCTTTGTGTGTGAATGTGACCCTCCCTACAAACGGGTTATGGTTGGATGAATGGCGTGGCAGAAGTCGAATTCCTGGTCATAGATGGCGCCACTGAAAAACAAGAACAATCGCACCCCCATTGCCTAAACAGGCATACGGAAAAAAAAGATGTTTAGTAATAAAATATGTTAATACATATTTTATTGCTAAACTGCTTTTACATTCACTTGAAAATATCTAATAATTTAACATAAGCATAATATTTCGTTATTTGTATTCATTTGTATTTATATTCAAATAGGCACGTTATGTGTTTTGTATTTCTATTATATGTATATGCTGTTTTTCTAGTTTCAACTTGCTCCTAGGAAAATGATCTCAATTATATACATAGCCGAATTCTATGGAAATAAAATTAACTGTCAATCCTTTAAAAATTTTGCATGGTTACCTTTTCATCCTTTACTTTAATTAAAATTCTTGATTAAGATTAAAACTTCTCCTTTATATTAAAAAAAGACATCCATTTCAAAAGTTCTAAACTTTAGCTTTCCAAAACTACTTAAACTAATCAATGAAATAAATAGAAATTTTAAAAGTTTTATTTTTTAAAACAGTTAGAACTGGAACTTATAAACAAACAATCTCTTTCAATTAGTTTTTTGTTATTTGAAACCAATAACGTAAGTGGTTGTTTTAATTTTATCGTTTTAAAAATGTAATACTATTCTTGTTGGCTGTAATTCTAAGAAACTGGAAATATTTTAGGAGAAATTTACTTTAAAGATAAATTTTCAACATACTTGAACTAAATAGAACATTAGAATTACTTAAAGTTTAATGTTCTATTAATTGTCACCATTCGAAATTGTTTAAGGTCATGATTTATTTAAAGGAGTCTTCTAGTTGCTATTTATTTTATAACACTTATAAATTAAATTGCCTGAAAATTTTTCAAACTAAAATTATTTTTTAATTCCATTTCTTATTAGTCAGTTTCTAAAAATGTAGAAAAAGTTATTGGAAATTTTTATTTCCTTTATAATTCTGATATTTTTTGACTAATCCAAACTAGTCTTAATTCAAGGTACTCAATTGCTAAGATTGGGGGTCTATAAATGACATTTTAGCAACGTTCGGAAGATCAATCTAAGAAAATACAGCAACAGTAGGCTGCTGTTTTTAAAAACACATTTTCCCATTAAAACTCGACTTATATAATTATATGGCTGAAAAATAATAATTTTTTTATGTAAGCAAATCATAAAATGCTCATATACCTAAAATGCTTCATTTATTAGAAGATCAATTGGTATCTTTTTCATTTAACTGAGCAATATAGGTCTCAAAAATTCAAAGTTTCCAATTTTTCAGTCATAAATTGGAATAAAAACACATAGGTGATTAAAAATACTTCAATAGGCTGTGTATAGTTGACCTACCTACCTACTGTATATAGTTGACCTACCTACACATGTTTTACCAACCAAAGCATGAATTTATACATGTTCGCTTGCACATCTTGTATTCAAGGAAAAAACCGCGAAGGAAAAATTACATCATTTTAGTTGATTAAAATGGCCTTAATATTTCTAACGTATTGTACATTGCGCAAAAAACGACCATCCTGAACAACTTTTGATCTAATGATCAGATCTTTACGTTCTAGGGCTCAATCTTAATGATTCAAAGGGGTGTCATGAAATATGCTAATTAATTAGTACAGACTATATTTTAAGCGGATCCAAAAATATTCTTTCCCTGAATAAACATACCTTTTTTTTCGACGGATTCGGATTTCTGACCCACAAAATATAGGGGGAGCCACAATCTAAAAATCATGGTCCCAATAGTTAGGTAAGAAAAATTATTTTTCAATTCGCTTTAAAAGCTTTCGAGATTTAGCGAAATACGCAAAAAGTAAAGTAAAATTAAGTAGTCCAAACTTTAGAACACTCTACTGACCAAAATATTGGGATCATATATCCCAAATTGTTGCTACCCCCTACGTTTTGGAGATCAGAAATCCAAATACGTCGATAAAAGTTGCCAGGTGTTTTATAAAAGTAAAGATACAAGATATACTCATTTAAAAAACAATAATTGATGAAATGAACAGATCAAAATATTTGCCAGTACATGCCTTATTTTTTTATGTATATGATATATTTTGGTTTTATTAACAAGAATTATATTTTTTCCTACCATACAATACTGTAATTTAACCAAAATTTCTTTCTCTGTTTGCCTAATATGTGATAATTCTTTGATACGCCAAACACCTATTGTAGCCAAAGAAGATAGTGGACTCAACTAAAATCACAAAAAACAACTCAAAACAAGGTTGCGTAGAGATGACACTTAGAAAACAGAGGCCTTCCACCGGCTGATGTTTGAAAAGATGGAGGGATGTTTGAAAAAACTACCATTGTTAATCTTTTAATTTCGTCATTGAAGTGTATCATTGTTAACGATATTTTAGTGTTATTGTTTCATACACTTTTTTGTTGAATAACCATGGTTCAAAAGAAGACAATTGTGATGTTTTGGTATTATCTTAGCCCTATCTCATATGGACGCCTTTTCAAGATTTGGAAAACTTATTAGCATTTATATTTTTTTTAGATATCACTGTGCTGCTTTCACATTTGGCTCATTCTTCATGATTTACACTGATATCACATTCATTCGATATAATAATAATACACATCATAATAATTTCTTACTTTATTCAGTGAGTCATATAAAAACATTTCCCCTACTGCCAGAAAGATAATTAAACTATAAGAGCCCGCGTTGTGTTTGGATTTGCCGTAAAACTGTTTTTCATCATTTTTCTTTTTCATAAACTTCCTTTATGAAAATTATTGAAAATTAATACAACGCTACAGGAAATTTTTCCACTTAGATGTCAAAGAAGCATATTTTCCGATATTTGACAGCGAAGATAAATATATTATGACCAACTATTTTTATAAAGACTCCTTCATAACTTAAAAAGAAAGTAAAGCGACGTTCTTAGTTGTCCTTAATCTTGCTAATTTCCAATCGGTATTTCAAATTCGATTCCTCCATTACTCTAAAATCTCAAAGTTCTCAAAACTAGAAATTTGAAAACCTGAACAGATTTTCATGAAAAATAATAATTTTAAAAGCATATTTATTTCTATTTTTTATAAATATTACATATTTATTATTTATCTATTTACTAAGAATTTAAACTCATTCAAGATTAGCTTTCATATTATACATCAAAGTATTTTTTGTATTATTTAAATTAGATAAACACTTTTAAAAAATTCCAAATCAAACTACGCTACTCTGGGTGCAAGATCCACAAAATCTATTTTACTATAAAATAAATTTTTACCGTAAAATATTATACCAAAATTTACCAGTAATACTTATTTAATTAATAAGCGTTATTCAATGATTTTACTGTAATTATTCCTGCATATCAGATTTTTTGTTCCGTAACATGTTCCGGTAAAAATTTATTTTACGGTAAAAGTATCAGCACTCTAATTGACGGTACATTTTACCGTAATTTATTTAGAATTTCAGTGTAAACCAGCTCCAAGATATCCATAATAACGATAACCTTTTGAATACAACAGAAACTCTAGGTAATACCTAATAAAACCAGCTCAAAAAAATCTGGAATGAATTACTAATATAGTTTCAAAATTTGGCTATACACCCGCAAAATCTTTTTTTCCTTCAGTCAATCCTTCAGCAAAGTCAATCCTTCAGCAAATCAGCGGAAGAAATATAAATTACATGATAAATTAAGTATAAGCACCAAACTTTTCACATGAAACGAAAACTTCATTAAGAATATTTTATCTTAAATTAGCTTTTAAACTTTAAATCAACAATTTAATTTCTATACTAATTATTCTTGCAACAATCCATCGGCTAAAAATTCTTTTACTAATTTAAATCATGAATGAATCATTTTCTTGAATACAGTGAGCCATTAATTTCGAAGGAAGAATTAAATAATTTACAAACTAAGTGAAAAGCCAGTAAATATAAGAAAAAAACAAATTTCAATTACTCATCATAAAAGTTTATGGTAGTATGTTTAATTAAATTAAATGTGGGGGCGGTAAATTGAAGAGAAACAGAAAACCCTTCAATCAGTAATTAACTGGTAATTTTTCAAAATTTACCGCTCCTGAAAGATTTAACAGCTACTTAATTGCGAATACGCTACTTAATAAATTAATAATTTCTCTTTGAGGGGACGTTGAAACGTACTCCATACAAATATGCATTACATAAAAAAAATTCCGACCATGGCATTTCTCTTTAATATGCAATTTAAAAGCAACTCTTATTACAAATATATTTTTTTATAAATGTGAAAAGATATAGATAAGAGAAAAATTAATAGCTAATAAACAATATTTTTAAAGCTGCTGCAAAAAAAAAGCTTCCACACAGAATTAGATTGTTTTTGCTACTTTTATTTTCGATAATTAAACTATAATTTAAATAATATACTTAGAAATGTATAAACTCCTTCATATTTTATACTTACTTATTTTACAAAGAAGGGAAATAAAAATGAGAATAAATAATTCATTATAGTTTTAGTGTCAAGAGCAAAAATGCGTGGAAAACTTAAAAATTTATAACAATGTCAGAAAAAGAAAAAACATTTAAAGTATATACTTAGTAAGAGTTTTAAAATTTATTTTTCCTTTATACAAGGAAATTCATACATATTTTTACTACAGTATTCAGCAGGTATTGTATTTTTGGAGTATTTTACGGCCTTTTGGATTAAATTTTTTTTCTTTATAAATTCAGAAAAATTATGCATATAAACCCTTTTGTAAAATAAGAAATAGAAGCTAAGCAGAAAATAGATAGAAGGGTATAGTGACCCGAAAATAAATTTTAAAAAAAATTTAAACAAAATATTTATAAATTATATATGTTCCTTAGAAATCTCTTATATGTGTTATTTTAATCATAGCGCATACAAATCGCAATCGTAATGAATTTAGAAACTTTTATGAATAATAGCAGAGCTGACTTCAACTTCCCCCCTTCATAACTTCATAATACTTTGTACAGAATTACTTTTTAACTAGAAAATCCTTTCACAAAATAGTTTTTGTTAACATAACATAATTTACTGTGCGCCAATGCTCAAAAAATAACAACATTAATTATTGCAATCAGTGATTTGGTTACACGAGGATTACTATATTTACTCTTTTTTTGTGATTATGGGAGAATAATAACTTACTTTGTGATTATAGGAGAATAAGAAAATGGGCAATTTTTTGTATTTAATGATAATTTCAACCTCATTATCATCTTCAAACATTATAAATCCACTGCATGACAAAATTTTCGAAAAATTTTGATCTGCTGCTCATGCTTTCCAATTTACACCTGTTGCTTTTAAATTTCCTTCGACTGTCTTATTTAAGGCTGTCTATAACTTCTTTTAGTTATTCTAATTCGTTGTAGAAATTTGAAAGTAAGAATTCAAGTTTCTGCTCCATAAGTAAGGGAAAGTAAAGAACTTGATTAATAACTTTTGTTTGTCAACAGAGAGGTTAGCATGCATCTCTTTAGTACTATGCTTTTTCTACTAAATGAACTCCAACCATTTTCATTCTCCTGTTACTTTCCTGGAGTTATATTCATTGTTAATTCATGTCCTAAATCCGTGTAATTCAAGTCTTTTTCAAAGCTTACTCCTTTGACATTGATTTCTTTTTTTAGTGAAATAAGCATTTAACATGACTTTTATTTTCTTAAAATGTAATTGTATTAATATTTCAATTCCTTTTTTGCTACTTTTATTGCGTTAGGGAAGTTAAAGCTATAAAAAAGCTATAAATGTGACACGGTTAACAATTATATTACTTAAATTTATAAACAAAAGATTTTCTAACATTAATTGAATACTAAAAGACTAATTGCATAATTGATGGATAAAAATGCATCATTTTTTTTTATGATAACAATGAGATCCAAATGATAAATCCTGCTCTTTCTATCATTCAATTACTCAAAAATTACAGATTAAACTACAAAATTTTATAGATCCCAAGAGTTCGATCTAAGAGTTGGAAAAATTGATTACAATTCAACATTTAATTTCATTATTTCAATTCAACTCATATGTTGTACGATTATTGCTACAATTTAATTTTAACTCCTATTAATACTCTGCTAGTATTGTTAAAATTATGAATGTGACCCACTTTCCAATTTCACTGAAGTAAATTTATAGATTATGTTGCAATATTTTATTATACAAAGAATGTTTAAAAATTTGCCATAATAGTCAGTAATTAAATATATGGTTTCAATCCATGCATTGTAGGAATATTGGAAATATTTTATTACTTGTCCAAATCATAAAGCTGAAAATATGAGACAGTTTACCATTCATCCATTGAAAATTTAAAGTTTGAACTACGACATTTTATTTCAAAAAAGAAATTTTGAAAAATCTATCATGTTTTTTATCTGCTTTAAAAAAAAAAGTCTTTAAGAAAAAAAATCCTTCGTCTTGAAAAAATAAGTAAAAAATTGCAGTGGAAAAAATATTGTAACCCATTTTTATCTTTTAACTGTATGCCTAAAGCCCACCATTCCGAAAATTATTTTTAACCTTTTCCTAAAACTGAGTCATTTATTCCACTATAATCGGCAACCAAGGATCAACAAAATATTTGGCGTAGGTAGCGAAAATATTTCATTTACTGTCCCAACTCGTAGATTCTAAAAAAGTGGCTTTACGGTAGAGCGTTTTAGGCGCCTTTTCTCAAAAATAAATGCATGTTTTATGTTAAACGGCATTCTGCTCTTCTTCTTTACAGGGTTGTCCTATACTTCCAAAGAGCTGGTTTGACAAGGCTGGCTTTACAAACGCTTTTTTCCGAGTCACAGCATTCATCAAATATGTATCAAATGTTTTTCTTCACCCCAACTCCTCCACCATTATGTTTAAAATGTTCTCTATGCTTTCAATATACTTCCTTTGTTAAAAAAAAAAAAATTCGTCTACAAAAACAATAGTAGATAAAAACAAAAAAGTAAAAAAATATATTAAGGGGTGTACATAAATATGAAGTCAGAAAACATCAGTATAACTGTAAGGTGAAAAGAAGGTGGGGGAACGAAAACGGTTATTTACCCAATCCTCCTGAACTTATTTTTTTTCACCCCATAAATCTATCTTTTAGAATGGTCTTTTTTTCGTAACTCTTTTCCATCACCTAAATCCAGATCGACGCTTTAACGGAGAACGCTGAATGCGCGCAATCTGTGTCACAATGCGCGCTTTATGGCCAAAACACTCTACTGAACTTCTCTTAAGACGACGCATTCATCAAATATTTTTAAAGAATCGTTCGATAAATTATACTTTTTAAAAAGGGGATTCCCTAAATTCAACACTGCAAGGCGAGGTTGAGTTGTTTCCTGTATAGAAGGTAGACGAGTTAAAAATTGTCTAACTAAGGCGTGTCGCTGGAAGCTATTGATCATTCCTCGTAAGTGATTCTATTTAAGTAAAAATTAAGGAGAAAATTTAAAATGTCAAGCGCCATTGTTTTAAAATGTCTTTTAAACAACGAACTTTGAAATTTATTGAATTACGTTTCCGTGTACAGGAAATGAGAACGATTTTTATTGGCTATGAAATGTTTGCAGTAAACATAGAGAAAAAATCGAAATAATCTGTATCTAATGAAGCTGATAGTTTCTACCAGTTGTTGTTTATTTAAAGAACAAAAGATTTTATTCATTAACTTTTAAACATGTGTCTATCAGTAATTTTAATTTGCATACTACTTAAAAAAATACGGAAAACTGCTAAACAAAAAGTATTACTATAAAGTATTATCTCTTTAATTTATCTACAATTGAACTTTTACAGTAAATTACTGTTTCTACATGTTCATTATAAAAACTATAAATTACTTTTATCGTAATTTACAGTTTTTGAAGTCCTTAATCAGAACGTGATGAGATAGTTTAGGGGATAGATGCTTTTCTTGGAAGCATTTTTCTCAGTTTAAAACCCTGAAACCACAGAATTCTCACTTTTTTTAATTTTTCCAACTAAATTGTTTTGATAAGCTTTAAATTTACAGCAAAAAGTAGGTGCCCAGATTTTTCTACTGTAACTCATCATGTAGGCTCCAAAAAACTGAAACATGTTACATGTAATTTATTTATTTACAACGTATAGAAATGCTTGTAACAAGGAAAACATTGTGAAAAATATATATTTATATACCATAAGAAACCACCACTTTTAAGAAACTTCTAATACTAATGTTGCATGGGGAGTACACAGTTATGCTGCAGTGAGAAAAAAAATCCTGGTAAAATTACCGTATCGAATGGTAATGACATTTCTGGTATAAAGAATTATTCTGGTTAATAAAACCAATATAGGGTAAACCAACCAGTGAAGGAACACTACCCAGTGAAGGAACATTTCATACATATTCATTAAAAATAAGAATTTTGAAGTTTTTTAGATTGATTTGTAACAATAGCTTACTGCCAAACAATAGGAAGTCATCTAGCAATGTTTTGGATTACCTGGTCAAATAGAATTCTCTGAAAAAATTTCTGAATTTGTTATTATCTCTGCAACACCTTGTTTCTTTGAAAAAATTATAAGGTGAGTGTTTGTATTTATATGTTTGAAGTGGAATTAATTGCATGTAATGGCTTTATTTTTCTCACTGTGAAAAGGAGAATTCTAAATATAGTTATTGAAGTTACGTTTTATTTTTTTAAGCATCATAGCATAATAAAGTACTGAGATAAGGGGGTGTTTATTCACTGGATCACCAAACGATGAAAAACCTGTGAAGGAACAAGTGTTCCTTAACTGGGTTTTTTTCTAAGTTAATGAAAATGAAAGATAAAGTTTAATTTTCTTTCACCTTTAGTGATGTTCTGCATCAAAAGTATGTTAAGAATACGAAAAACAACTTCTAACCAGTGAGGGAACAGGCATGTTCCTTTACTGGGCATAGATTTCCCAGTGAATGAACAGTATGTGTTAATATGCTGACACTTTAATTTTCAATTCATGATTACAAAAAAAAGTTTAAATTTTCCGAGTATTTATATGTTATAATTTCAAGAATAGGCATGTTTTTAAATATTTGTATGGTTTATAAATTCATAATGAGCTTTAAAAAATAACCAAAATTAAGTGTTACTGTGAGTTCATACACTGGTAAGAGCTGTTCCCTCACTTGGTCTTCTTACTACTTGTTATTTGAACCTCCAAAACTTTAAAACAATATTATGTAAGTTCTCTACAATTTTTTTACATAATTTGCAATTAGTAACAAATATCTTGAAACTGTCATTTAACTAAAATTACGAATTTTGAAATTAATATTATTTTTTAAAAGGCAAGCGAAGATTAAGTGCTCCTTCACTGGTTAGTTTACCCTACCTGTCTACCGGAAATTATAGTTCTTATTACCACATCTTCAGTAATAAATACAAAGCTTAAAAGTAAATTTAACAAAATAAATGGTTTTTATGCCATGCTCTAAGATGTTATGATAAAATTACAGAATTTTACCACATTTTTCAGATTTTATCACATATATCTATATTTAATTGTTATTTTTACCAAAATAGTCAGAGTACTTCAGTTAAAATCACTAAATTTTTGGTTTTCCTTCAGAAGCAGAAATAAAGTAAATTTAATTTTTACGTCTTTCATTTTATCAACAAAGTTGTTAAAACATGCAGTAATAATAAGCCTAACCGGTCAAGCTGAAATTGCCCTCTAAACTTTTAAATATGATATGCTTTGAGGCGAACATGCTAAGTTTTTCCTTTAAAAAATAATAATTAAAAGTCAACGCTAATTTTCTCTTCAACCCTTCCGCTAAATAAACGATTCACTTTAAGTAAAAGTGCATTTTTAACCACTACAATTTCAAATAATGTTCATTAAAAATAAGTAATTTTTGAAGGTAATTTTAATTAATCTTTAAGCGTAATATTAAATAATGATTTATCGTCAACAATGTATCATTAAATTATTATGCGTGGGCAATGCTTACAAAAATTTTACTTCAAAATATAATTTGATATACTGCAATCGGTGCATTTTACAAGCATCAATCCTAGCTTGCAAAATATGTAATTAATATTTGCAGAAAAATAAAAAGTTTTAAACACTGGATCATTTGTCATAGCTTAATTGCTTTCACTTTTTTTTTCAAATAAATTTGACAGAATGATAATTGCATTATGAGTCCAATAATATTTTAAAAGCAACCGAAATTATATGGATAAATCTTTTTTTAAAAGTCTGTTTGATTAAAAATTTTCAATGACAAATAGAAATAAGCTCCTTTAATTTCTTAAAAACTGATAGTTCTAGATCTGACGATCTAAGCTATTGTTCTAGAAGGACAAAACACTCCAATTTCGACTGATGTCCAATTAAAGATCCATACGCCAAATTGTTCATAAATACAATATAATCTGTTAAACAGCTAAAACACATAGCTGGTTGCTAGATTGTAAGAAGTGCATATTATCTATTTACAAAAATAAATGCTCAAACTTCGCTGCTTTTTTTTTTTTTTTTGACAAATTCTCTGTACTTTTCGAGTGAGCATTTCGATTTCATCATCTGTCAAAGCATTAGGCTTAGTTCCAAATTTATTAGCACAAGTTATTAGAAATAGAATTCAAAACACAAGGATTATATTATTAGTGAATTAGTACTCAGTTACATTCAGGAATGAACCGTGAAAAGTAAGTTGTCAAGCGATTGCACTAGATCTTGTACCACCCTGCAAAACAATACAAGCTGTTTTAAAATCGAAAAGAAATAGTGCTTGAGAACTCTTTGGCAGCACTAAGAGGACACATAAGTGAAAAGGCAATGTCGTCAAATATTTCAGAGTTCCATGTAGAAATGATTGCTACAAATAACAAAGAGAACATCTATCATTAAAAATGAAATATTTATTCCTGTGATTAATGTGATCATATTTTACGCATAATGAAAGAGATTTCCACTATTTTAGGGCTTTAGCAAAAAGGAATTTTTGAGTTGCATCAATGATCCAGAAATTCAATATTTTTACCAATTTCGCCAAAAAAGATTCTAAAAGTGGATTCTTTCTTAAGATCAAGAAAGATGTGTACCCCTAAAACTTTTTCCTTCTTTATTCTTTGTTAAGGACATCGGGTAAAATGATGTAACAGGTAAACATATCAGATTTTCCAATAAAATTAATGTACTAAAATAACAAATGTATATAAAATTACCTCCGTCTGAAAATCATTCTGAATAACGGCATTTGTTTCCATACTAATTCTCATAAAACATTCTTCTAAATCATCATTTTAACCGATTAATCTTAAATTACTTTTAAAGAATCGCTCAGAAAATTATTAAGGGACCAGAAAGTAATGTTGTCTCGGTGCATTTGATATTTGTTATCTAGATTATATTTTTAATCAATAATGTATTCACCCTCGTTAGCAGCAACTTTTTAATGCCAGATCGAAAATGAATCGAAATGGATCGAAAAAAATGAATTGGTTTTTAAGACTAACAAATATTTAATGCTCCAAAATGACATTACTTTAAGGTCCCACTTATATATTTTTGCTTGATTTAACATTAGGTATCAATATTGCTTTCCTTTACACATAAAATTGCGATTAAAATTTAAAAAATTCTGTAACATTGCACGTAAAGCGGAGCATAGACGGTAAACTCGCAGGAGATTCTATTTATTTCTTTGTAAAAATTGCAGAAAGAGTTCGATACTAAGCTTCATTAGCTTAAATTGCATTCTGAAAGGTAAACTTTAATATTTATCGAACTACGTTTCCGTGTCACGAAACAGGTCATGAAATGTTAAAAATAAACCATTTAATTATGAAAGAGAAAGATTGCGTGAGGCTTTGATCTAAAGAATATGAAAATTATTTGTTTGAAAGTTACTTTAATTTAAGATTAATTTAACGGTATAAGTTAAACTGGTATTCAATACCCTGCCTATTTTTGTCGAATATTATAAGCAACAAGTTGTAAATATTTTTCAAGTATAAAGCACGGAACAAATACCATTTTCCACATCAATAATTGCATTAAAATCTGCATTAATGAGGAAAGGAGATCAAATTAATATGGTAAAAATAAGACATAATTCTAAATGTTATCCTCTAGGATATATTTGACATTTTATTTATTAATTCATTAATTAATTAGAATTTTTATCTTATATCCATTATATCCATTTATTTTAAATGTTTTCCTAAAATATTTTTTTTATATGTACACTTTTCCGAATTCGCTTCTATACACTACTGTATAATATTATACACTTTATTATGTTTTTTATCTTTTTAATTTCTGATTTTTTTTCTGGCACATCGTTTCCAACTCCGCAACATAGGAGAAAATCTAGAAAAATAGCTTTTATTTTTGTAATAACAGAGTAAAATTTCTAATTTTACATAATTTGTTAGCTTATAAGGTTTGCCATCTATTTATATAATTTTTGAACTTAAACTATTAACTTATCTTTTTATTTATGGTTTGACTTCTTACTTCAGAATGGTTTGACCTTTGATGGGAGAGGATTTAATTCATCGGAATTAAACAAGTTATTAAAATTCATATATAAATAATTAAATGTTTAAAGAAATGTTAGATGAAAAGTTGCAACAAAAGAAACAGGAAGCAGTTATTTACAGATGAATAGTAGCAAATCCAAACAAGAAGTGTTAAATAAATTTAGTTTGTATCAGTAAACTGTGTAACAGTAAAATGTCAAAAGACAATTTTTTTTCTTGGTTGCATCCTAAACGGTTTGAAAACTCCCTTTGTCTCATTTTGCTTTGTTTTCTTACGTTGGGCCTCTTCTTGATTTCTTCTTAGACTATACTATCCAACAAAGCGCTTAATTTAAACGCTAAGTTAAAATAACCAAAAAGTATGCTGGCTGACCAAAAAGTATGCTGTGAACCTAACTACTAGTTCAAGTTAGTTATTGTTAGCCTAAGTATGTACAGATAAATACTAAGCAACTTAGTGAAACTTTTTCCTCTATAAATATTAATGACAGAAGGCACATTGGAAAAAATTGAAATGTTTTCTTGGGTTAAAATGATATCACATGGGAATTCACCTTGAATAGAATTGCTTAGTCAACATTAGATTATGTTTCACGCTATGCTGAAACATATATGTTAAAATATAAAAATAATCTAAGGGTGATCAAACCTTTGCTGTTTCCTCCAAACCATATAAATTGGTTTATTTATACACGAAATTACTAAAAAAACCGTAACATCCTTTACACGGCGAAAACAATTATATTAAAATTACCGCACTGTACGGTAATAACATCTCTGGTACAGAAAACCTTATTCCTGTAATAAAAACCAAAATATACGGTATTTAAGCCATTTATTTCGTAATTTATCCTTTCACATGATGCTAGCTTACCGGCAATTCAAGTTTTCAAAATTATAGTTCTTAATACCACACATTTAGTCAAAAATGTGAAACTGAAAAATAAGTTTAACCGATTAAATGGTTTTTATGTCATACTCTAAAGTATCATGATAAAAATTACAAAATTTTACCACATTTACAAAATTTTATCACAGATTATAAAGTAATATTTTATTTTTAATTTTACCAAAATCATTACGAAAACTTTTCGATGCTCCCATAGAGCCAGAAAGTAAATTTTACTATATTCTAGCAGTTTTGACCATACTATTTTACTCAATGTATTTACTCTTAACATGGAAAAAACCATTTTTAAAAAAAAAATACATTTCTCTTATCTTTAGACATTATTGTTATATTTTTAAGCCCATTTGATAGTTTAGGCAGTTATTTCAAGTTCTTGAAAAATATATTTCTTATTCGTGGCAGATAGTAATAATGCATATATATGTGGGGAAATGCTCCATAATTTATTTTGCATTTCGAAACGTGCATTGAAATACATTCTAAAAGATCATGCCTGTCTTCATTATTTGCATCAAGAAAATTATACCGGAATAAGTGTAAGATAGCGAGAAAGAAAGCAATTGCTTGCTTTCTTTTTAATGCAATATTCCTTCGAGATCAAAAATAAAAAAAAATGTTTTTAATATATTTCTTTTTGAATTGAAGCCAAACGACTTCTAAAGCAAAGGAAATACAAATATTTGATGGTACGGCAATATCTTTTTGAATGTATATTTTATTTAAGTAGAAATTTATTTGCGTAATTTACATTTTTGCTTGATACATACAATTATTCAAAACTGATATGCTTAAAATTATTTTTATTTATTTATTTATTTTTGTACTTTTGCATTAATGTTGCTACTGCTTATGGTTTCTAACGAGGTCTTCGCCACAGCTTATCTTTTTGCCATAAATTATGAAGATTTGAATCGAATTATTTTTGGGGAAATAACAAATTAAAAAAGATTATTTATTCTCGTAAGATTTGTTATCTGGTTTTGCCCAATAAATTTATAAAATTTTGTTTTTCAGTTCGGAATGTTTTCTATATTTATTTAAAAATCATTAAAAGTAACCTAAATACTTATTGAAAATATATATTGCATGTGAAAACTGTGTACGTAAGAACTCACGTACAACTTTCGAAGTTAAACGCAAAAAATATTTGGAAATTTTTAAGAAATGGTAAAAACTATATTTTAAAATTATGCTTAAATAAGAAGATTAAAAAAAAAGTCTCAAAGTTGTCGAATTATGTCTATTTTAGTCATAATACTTAAAAATTTGCTATCAGCAAACTTTGTAAAAAAATTTCATTCTTATAAAATTATTATCAGGTTAAAATTATCTATATTTAGTCATAAATTAATAAAATTTCAATTAAACAACTAGGCGAAAGCAGGACGTGGTCTCCATGGCAGGACGCGGCAGTTAGGGGTGTTGCAGATTGATTCAGTGACGAATGAGTGCATTGAATAAAAAAACTATATTTGATAACAAAGAAATTTAATAACAGTAAACAATAAAACAACAATATGATATTCGTTATTTTTAGGGCTTTCTAATAAGCCATCCATTTCAATCAGTTGCCTGCCACGCAAGTGATTGCAGATTTATATGAGCGATTGCAACGCCCTCTTTTGGTCAGGCAGAAATTCATAACCACGAGTATTCACAACAAGGAATGTAAATTGTTTTAATAAACGGATGCGTCCGTCAGACAGAATAAAAAAAAAATGCAAACAAAATTATAACTTATATTTTCGTCCGGCTCGTAAGGACCACAATGCTGTCCCAAAATATCCTTGGTTGCAGATGGAACATGGGTTAGAATCTCCTTGCCATCGAGCTAACTATGGGAGGTTTTCGTAGTTTTCCTATCCAGATAATGCAAATGCCGATTAGTTCCTCCAAAAAATCCTCTACGAAGGTTTGTTTGTCTCAATGCTTGATCCAGAAGTTCCCATGTCTTCTGGGTAGGGATCAAAATTACAAAGCTCCGGAGTTGAATCTTGATAGTCGTAAACTGTTCAACGCCGGCTGTAAAATAAAATAGAATAAAACTTACAGTATGTTTTCTTTAATAGTAATTTTAGAAACTTAATAGCAATTTTAGAATAATTTTATAAGTTTAGGATTAAAACAGTTTTGATGTTTTAATGCTTTTAATGATGTTTTAATATAAAAATCTATCAACAATTGCTTAAATAGTTTAAACAAATGCATTAATAAAAAAATTTAATCACTGTTTTGAAAATTACAGTTAATAGTAAGTTATGATAAAGTGATAAGTAATTAAATATTGAGATGTATAATATAAGGGAGAATTTGATAAAACCAGGACTCACGATTTTTGAAGAAACTGCTACTATATTTATTCCGAGGTGATGCTTTGCTACAATGTAAAAAATTCCGGAATAGATTACGTTATAAAGTAACGGCACTTTAAGTGCATCATTCGTTAAATCCATTTTACGGTAAATCCATTTTTACCGTAATATATTATATCGTAATTTTTACAGTAATATTTATTTAATTAGAGTGCTTCAGTGATTTTATGGTAATTATTACTGTAAAAATTACGATACATCAGACTTTTTTGCTCCATAACATGTTGCAGTAAAAATGAATTTCCCGGTAAAATGTACCGTAATTTTATCCAGAAGGAATTTTTTGCAGTGTATTTGGTGATAAATAAAAAAAAATGGAATAAGCTATTTGTTTATCGATGCCAAATTTTTAAAAATTCGATTAAAAAAATTATGATTTTTACTCCGATAATTTAATTCTCTAGTTTCCAATAACTTTAAAAATTATTTTATGTAAGTTCAACATCTAATTAGGCTACTTTAAAATTATTGTTTAAAATTGTTAAAAAATGTTTCACATAACAATGTTTAAAATGCGTAAGCCTTTTTTTCTGTTAATTAGCACTGTTGGTAAAAACCAGGATATTTTCGGGCATAATCGGGTATCAAATTTTACCCGATTTAAAAAATTTGCTTCTGATTCGCTGATAACGTGTTGTTTTAATTAATAATAAGAGTAAGCGATCTTAATGTAGGAAATCATGTAACATTTGAGTATTTATTTAAAGAAATGCAAATCCGCCTACCTGTTTGCTTACCAAAAAACTATTTTTGAAAAATATAAATATTTAAAACATGGATACAAGTGACACCATTTGTACGCACTTGATTAAGTTCTGGATTTCTCAAAAGATCTAAATCCAACAAAAAAAAATTATATAATTAAATGATAAGTCAGATCAAACTCTAATGACAACACCTCGAAAGATTCTCGACAGAAGTAAGTAAAATGTTAAAAAATAGGACACAAGTCCCATCATTTTGCACGCTCATTTTAACTGTTATCCCCTGAGAGAGTGAATTAAAAAGTTAAGGTAATGCCATTATATTATAATAATATATTTCATTATTAGTAGTCTAATTTCATAATCAGTCTACTCATAAAGAAAAATATATTACGAAAACCGTGGCAAATGTCATGAAGGAACGAAAAAAAGGAGTCAATGAACAGTTCACCATACCTGAAAATAGAATTAATCCATCAGCAAAAATAATTTAAAGATTACAAACGCATTCCAACTTTCTATAGCTTTAAAACACATTCACACGCATCAAATTCTCGAAATCTCCAACAATAAAATATCGTCTGCGTTTCAGGGGACAGAAAATAAACGGAACAATTGAAATTCCGTGAACTTCCTTTTCCCCAATTGGATTACAACTAATAGTGTCTCTCATGCACTTCCTGTAGCGAATCTTGGCAAGTTTCTCAGTTGTTTTTTTTGCACCTTTTTTTCTAATAAATGAACTGGCAATCACAAGTCGAATTTCATTAGTCAAAGCAAAAAAAGTTTCATATATGGCGCATTTCACTTATTAGATACATAAATTTAATGCTCAGCGGTCAAAAAATAAAACAGCAAAAAAAAAAATGCCAGTCTCTAACCTCATTTACTTCGAAAAAAATCTTTTACTCTAACCTCTGAAATAAAAGCATTTCCGTTTTTTATTTATAAAATCGATTAAATTCATACCAAAAGATTAAAAGCACATTTCGAGATTTTTTAAGTAAAGCTTTAAAAACAATTTCAGACGTATCGAATTCTCAAAATTTTCCAAAAAAAAATGCCGTTGACGTTTTCAAAGGACTGAAAATGAAAAGAACAATTGACACTTCTTAACCCCTTGAACTAATGGCGTCTCCGATACATTTTCTTTTAGTTAATCTCCGGTTTTTTTTTCTCCGTTTTTCGTCTACTTTGTATCTTTTTTTTTGCTAGTAAATAACCAGTCAATCACCAATCAAATTCCATTACTAAAAAACATCAAAATTTATCGACATACAGAAGTTCTTATTCATGAAACACCACATTTATTAGATAAACAAATTAATGATCCTTCATTTTTATTAAAGCCTCGATAGAAATTCCTCATGCTCCAACCCCTGAAGAAAAAAAACGTTTCCAACTTTTTATTTTAAAAATCGATTAAATCTTTCAGTTGAAAACACTGATAGAATACAAACACATATCTAGATTTTTTTAAATATATCTTTAAAAAGAATTTCACACACATCGAATTCTCACAATTTTGAACAACGAAATATCGTCTGCATTGGCTAATGGCGTCTCCGATTCATTTTCTTTTAGTTAATCTACGTTTTTTTTGTCAGTTTTTCTTCTACTTTGTATCTTTTTTTCGCTAGTAAATAACCAGTCAATTACCAATCAAATTTCATTACTAAAAAACATCACAATTTATCGACATATAAAAGCTCTTATTCAAGAAACTCCAATTTATTAGATAAATAAATTAATGATCGCTCATTTCTGTTAAATCCTAGAAAGAAATTCCTCCTTCTCCAACCCCTGAGGAAAAAAACGTTTCCAACTTTTTATTTTAAAAATCGATTAAATCTTTCAGTTTAAAACACTGATAGATTACAAACACATATCTAGATTTTTTTAAATATATCTTTAAAAAGAATTTCACACACATCGAATTCTCGCAATTTCGAACAACAAAATATCGTCTGCATTTCAGGGGACAGAAAATGAAAAGAACAATTGAAACTCCTTGAACTTCCTTTTCCCCACTTGGATTCACAACTAATGGTGTCTCCTATGCCACTTCCTTTAGTTAATCTCCGTTAGTTTCTCAGTTTTTCTTTGTCCTTTGCACCTTTTTTTTCATCAGTAATTTCATTCCAGGTCATTTCCTTTCTTTTACCTTCCTTGGATTCGGATTATTTGAGGATGTTTTTTTCTTTGCCCTAGGACATGAACATACGATTCAGTTAATAAAAGATAAAGGACATCTCTCTTTTTCATTTTTTTATGTTTTTATTGCAAAAAATGATGATATATTGACTAAAAGCGTACTCTAAATTTTACTTTATGAAAAATTCGAGAAAAAAAATTCTTTTTTGTGTATGCTAAAGAAAACAAACTAACGGGGCTATTTCATTTTTTTTTATATAAGCCAACCACTCTGTTTTTTTATATGCCTTGCTTTAAATTATTTTAAAGTCTGTTTTGATACTTTATTGAACTTAGATTAAAAAAGGTCAATATTTTGAGAATTTCAGCTGTAATTATTGTAAAACTATATTGAAAGTTTTGTAAAACTATATTTTTCCTAGTTATAAATCAAAGATTATGGCATTTTTATTCTTATTTGACAATTACTGCCAATAATAAATAGATTGTAAAATTTGAAAATGAAAGTTTAAGACATTCTTTTAGAATTGTCAATATTTTGAGAAGTTCATCATTAATTATTGTGTAACTATATTAATGGTTTCAGTATATTTTTCCTAGTTATGAACCCAAAATTATAGCATTTTTGTTTTTATGAATCAGTTATTGTCATTATAAATACATTGTAAAATCTGAACATAAAGTTTTAAAGCATTCTTTCAGAAATTTCAATATTTTGAGATGGTCATCAGTAATTATTGTATAATTATATTAATGGTTATAAATTACTATATTGTTTCTAGTTATGAACCAAAGATACTAGCATTTTTATTTTCATTTATCAGTCACTGTAATTTATAAATACCTCGTAAAATCTGAACATAGGTGTTTAAAACATTCCTTCGAAATCAAAAAAGTATAAAAGATTAATTTTTAGTTTTTTTTTTATATTTCTTATTTTTTTTCAGGAAAATATTTTTGTGTTCTAAAGAAAAAAAAGTGTAGGTTAATTTCTTATCTTTTTCAGAATGTTAGTTGAAATGCATTTTATAAATCAAACATAAATTTAAACTTGTTTCCTTGCATTATAGCGCCTTAAAGAAAAGCTAATAATTCAAGTTGTTACTTATATATTGACCTCATAAAATGAAAAATTTAACGAAAAAAAACATTGAACTCGTGCCTATGGTGAGTTGGTGGGGGGGGGGTGTTTTTTTCTAACTATAGCTCATTTTGAGACATAAGGAATTTTATACTGCTCCAGCAAATTAAGAAGCAACGAGTCTCAAGCATGCGCCAAATCAGTCTCAAACATGACCCTTCTTATAATTTCAGAAAGGTTAAAATCCAATTCAGTGGCACTAAAACTTACTTAAACGTCAAAAACCATAAAATCCGTAAACACCACCATTGATATGTATTTTATCAAAAGCCATTATCCTTATCAAAAATAAAACAAAAACTTCTATACTAAATATTAATATTAAAGCAAGGAAAACACACAAAAGCTAGCTCGAAATCTGATAAATCATAGTTAAGAAAAATAGATTAAATTTGAAATTTTACGGATAATTTTAGTTGAATTTCTCTCTGTTTCCTTCAGCGATCAACCCTGTTTTGTGGTTTATAACATCCACCTTCTTTTTTTATGATTTATCATATTTTAATAGGTTTTCGTTTTTTCCTCGTTTTAACACTAACTTGTAACTCTTAATGTGCAATATTTTTTGTTTTCCTCTCTAAAAAGGGTTTTAAAATCATATTTTAATGGAGACCTCTAATTGATGCAAGTGATGGAATTTGATTTCGCTCATTTCCTGCAAAACTTGCTCTGCATATGTAGAGCTTTGTGCGTAATGAAGGTAGTATGCTTGTGTAAATTAAGCTATCAAGGGAAAAAAGTTTCACTGCAATTTTATTTGGAAATAGAACACTATTTAAATGCCATGTCAAAGCTAAATTATCGCGTAAAGTTTGTTTTTCCATCTTTTCTATTGCATGATAGTTTCATATGGGTAAAAGACATTATTATATTTGATGCATGTAGATGCTTGCTTGTAGATGAAGTTATTGCACAAAGTTTTTTTTTTCTGTTTTCTTTTTGCTCTATTGTTTTACTTACTGCTGTCTAAATTTACACTTAGTTTAAATTGCGAATACATTTTGTTTTCTTATAAAACAGTAAGGTTCAAAATTGTATAAACCTCCTTACAATATTTTTGATCTTTGCACCTACTTATTTATTTCTACTTATTGCAATTTCATATGCAATTGCAACATTTTCATTCCGAATCATTTATTTTATCTTTGGATGATTCAGTTTATTATTTTAAGAATATTTAGTTTACTTATCCTAGAATATGAATCTAGTCCAGTTAATAAAGGATAAATGCAGCTTACTCGTTTCCTCACGTTTTATGATAAACTATAGTAATTATTTAGAGGCAAACAAAATTCTATCTGTAAAAAAAGTATTTTAAAAAAAGTTCGTATTTTATTTGTGATGAAACATATTATCAAGGAAATAAACTTTTTTTTAAATTATTTTTCCAGCTTTTTTTTTGTTTACTTTTAACTAAAAACAAGGAAAGTTTTTCATATATTTAGTCCCGTGTTGATGTTTCACGTTTTGCTCTGTTAAAGAGCGTATTTTTGAGAATGACATTTTTTGTTTAATAATAATATTTCTATAAATATCTTACTGCTGAGAAGTAAAAATAAAAGTAAATATTTAAAAAAAAAATTATAAATACATTTTACTAATAAACAAAATAATATTAATATTAAATCGAAAATAAATATAAAATATTATGATTCTGACTATTAGTAAAACGAAAAAAAGGTAATTTTAGTATTTTTCCATTGCTTAAAATAATATCCACCTAGATTCTTCATTAAGTTTATACTTTAATTTAATTTGAATATTTCCAAATTTTTACAAAATCTATATCTAAATAGTGCAATAAACTTTAATATGCACAAAAGAATAGATTGGAATATAAAAAAAGGTTTCTCAAAATTGAGTAAAAATGTGCCGAAATAGCTTCAAAACAAATAATAATCAAATTTAAATGCACCATTTATTTAAAATTGAAGCAGCATATACTCAAAAAATCATTAGCAAAAAGCGTGAAAAGGGAGAAATGAGTGAGCGTCGGTTGCCGGTAGGACTCGAACCAAGGACCTCCACGTCTGGAATGATACTCTAACCACAATAGTCGTGCATCCCTGTCAATGGAGAATCAGAAAGCTTTATGTAGTATCCGCTGCACTAACACATCATGACATGTATTCCATTTGTTTAAAAGATTTTAAGATACTGCAAAATAAGAGAAAGGGAAATTCAAATTTTCAATCTCCTGACTAAGCTATTGGGACTATATTTTTGAAATTGTAACACTTTATACATTTAAATTAGAAATTAATACGTCATGCCACTAAATTTTTTTAACAGTGTACCTGGAAAATATACTGTAATAATTTATGTTATTATTTTAAACTACTTATGGAATTATAAAAAGTGGTTTCGTAAATCTTTTCATTGGAAATAATGTTCTTTTTATAACTTTAAGATCCAATTCTAAGAAAGAATTTAACTAAAAATTATTCATTCATTTAGTTACATGGTTTTAATTACTTTTCTCGTAATCTTCAAAAGCACTCTAATTACTTATTGAAATTGAAATCTTTACATTTGGTGTTATATATACGGAAGTGGTTTTTTATTTAGTACTGATTTGAATAGGTTAATTTAATTATATGGCTTATGGTGAGTTATAAAGCAATAAGAACTGAAATCTTGTATGAATAATAATATATATAAAATTAAAATACCACAGGGGAAAATGTTTATTTCTAATCAATTTGTTAAAAAAAAAATACATAGTTCTCCGAACCTTATTTGTTTTCCGTTAAGATGATTAACGAAAAGTAGTATCAAATTTATACTTTTTTTCTTTTTAGAGAAAATTCTTTAGTTTTAACTCATACTCTAAAATTAATGCTAAATTTAAAATAATTATACTTATTGTAATATTTTGAAGTGAATCATCAATTTAAAAACTAAATTTATCTGATAATGCATTTCAATCTCACTTAGGAAATAAACAAGTTCTTAATTATTTTATTCCTATCCATAAATAAAAAATCATTAAAACTGACAAATAGTCCTGTTTTTGCTTCATTAAAATAATTAATTGCGACTCTTACGAGTATAATTTTTCTCTTAATTTTTTACAATCATTCTAAACACATTATACCATTCTAAGCACGTTAAATACAACCACACTTAATATAAACATCCTTATATGGCAAGTGTCTACACTATGGAACACCCAGTATGACTAGATTGAATCTTAATTATTTTAATATGTAATTTAGCTTTCAAAATCTTTCGTGATCAGTATAATGTTAGAAATTTATGAGTGTGTTGAATCGTAATAAAGGGTTTTCCGTAAAGACCACGCATAATATGTACTTTTAGATCCTCATCAGAAATTAAAACAATTGCGGGAGTAAACATTAAAGAGTTAAAAAAACAATTATTAGGCTCAGCTAAGAGTTTCAACTTCAAATTAAACCTCCTTTGACGTTTATTACATCCTTCTTTCTGTTCTGTGGTTTTCCAGCTTTCAATAATATTTTTGTTTTCTCCTCACTTGAATATTAGTTTGCTACCATCATGAATATGTTTTTTTTTTGTTTCATTTTTGATAAGAAATCTAAGAATAAACATTTAGGATTATATCTCAAGTTTGCTACAACTTTATAGTGCTACGTTAATCCTTATTACCCTACTTTTTTTAAATTTGATTACATGATTCTATGGTTCAACTTAAACAGAAACGTGATTAAATTCAACAATTTATTTGAGTTGAAGCAAATTTTCCCCGCATTATTATTCAGCATTGAACAGTAAAAAAATGTCATTTTTGATCGTTTCATTATTTTTTTTAATAAGTATAAAGATAAAAAAATATGTATTGATACATAATTTAATAGTATCTATTGTACACTGAGAAAAAAAGTATGGTCAAAATTACCAGAATAGGATACAATTTAAAGTGTTTCTGCCTCTATGGGAACACGAAAATGCACTGTAATTTTTACCGAAGCGCTTTCGTAGTGATTTTGGTAAAATCCATAACAAATTATGGCTTTATAATATCTAATAAATGTGGTAACATTTGCTAATTTCATCATTATACCTAAGAGCAGTAGTTTCCAGAGGGTGTTCCGTAGAATCCTAGAGTTCCCTTGCCTTGGAAGGGTCACAGGTGTTCCGAGAATTTTGATTTTTGTTTTACGAAAGTTCAATTATTATTTTTGAAATGTGTCATTATATTTACATTATCCATTATTTATTTGATATCTTTAAATTTTTTATGAAATGATTTAAGCAAAATTTCAATAAAAAACAGTGTTATTTAAAAGAAATATTTTTTTCTAATAAAAATATATTGAATTAATTATTTTAGCAATTCGCGTTTATTAAATAGTTTTCAATTCAAAGAGAATAATTCAAAAAATGAGTTTCATTACTAAACGTGTTTCTTTCATAGTTCATTTTCATTTCAACCAAAAACATAGTTCCGCTTATTTATTTTTTAACTTACAGCTTTCGCATACAGTAAGAACAAATTCATGACCCGTGAATTCAACTGTTTAAAACAAAACCTAATTTTAAGACTATTATTGTTAAAATGATAAACGCTAAATTTACAATTACTAATTAATTTTATTTATTAATTCTGGGAAGGTAACCATGTGAAGGTAGTTAGTCCAATTTTTATTGTGAGGTACCATCATTGTAGTATTTTAGAATATTTCGGTCGCAGCAGATATACTTGCGTTTATTACGACTGAGTATCATTTTATATGAGAGAATGAAGCAAAATCATTCAACAAAAAAAACTGCTTTATTATTTTGCAAATATTATTCGAAACAATATGGCCATATAGCTATTAAAATGATAAAAAATAAAAATCAAGTGCTCCCTTAAAGGGGTGTAGAGATTCATTGTTCTCCCATCAAGAATTTCGTAAAGTTAATTAACGATCAGGCTGAGGGAACAAAGCCCCCTGTCCTAACGCTAAGAATTCAAAATTAAAAGTAAAGTTAATTGCTCCCAACGGACAATTGGGAGCATGGCAAGAGATCCCTCGTTGGCAAATAATATTTTGATAATTCGCCAACCATGGATCAGGAAACAAAGCCAACCCCCCGAAATTAATATTAATTTCGAAATAATTTGGCTACAGCTAATCACCAAAAAAAACCGTGAAAATTAATATAATCAAATAATTGAAACATTTATGTGGTAAAGGAAATAAAGAATACAGAGTTATAAATAGATTTTGATGTTCGATTTACTCACGACAGGGAATTAATTAGTTTTAAATTTGTATTTGATTAAAAAAGTTAGGCATAACATTGATTGTTAAGAGAAAAAAATATTTATATTTGCCTTTTATGAAATGATAATAAAAATTAAATAATTGGTTTAATTAAATTAAAATTAGATTAAGAATGATTAAAAAAAAACTTAAATTTATGAAATTAAAGACATTTTAAAAGATAAGAAATTTATAATGCCTATTATGGCATCACATACCAGATTGTCATTAACATACAGCACGCTAATTCCACCAGTTTTTTTTTCTCTCTGTGGATATCAATTTTTCAATTTGTTTTCTAATGATATGCACAGCAAAAATTCTCAAGAAAACATTTACACCAAAAATTTATGAAGTAATAAATTTTTTTTATTCATGATATAACAAAATTTACATCTTTTATAAAATATTTAGCATTTTATAAAAACAATTTTCTAAGCTAAGCAAATCAATTCATTGAAATGAAGAGCGAACTTTTGACCGAAAGGTCACCTGAGGCCCAGCTTTAGTTTATCACGGCCATTATAGTGGCCCAGTTCTCGGCCTAGATCGGTACACGAGCAATCAATGAGCAAGGCACGTTTTGCTTTTATGGTTGACTGTTACATTCCACCTTGAGTGATTTTGAGTAAGCGTATCTAATTCTGTACCTTTTTCTTTCTCTTTTTCGACAACCTTACCTAAGTTTCACAGGTAATTTATAAACTAAGCTAAACGAACAAAAGATTAAAGTGAAAAGTTCCATCTTTCTTGTTTTTACTTGTTAGTGAGCTGTTAACACAGAGAACAGTTTTCCAGAAAGGTGGGAAATAAAATATGTGGGAACAAGGAGAAATTTGTTTTCAGTCAATGATTGTAAAAGATGTTTATAGCAAGTTTGTAATTTTTAGGTTTTTAGATCGTAATAAATGAACCAAGATATAATCCATGAATTAAAACTATTCTATAATTTTCGTTCATATAATTAAAAAATGGATATTAATTAAAAAAATTATATTAAAAAGAGGAAATAAGGTCTTTTAATAGAATATAACATAAAAATCTTATTTGTGAGATTTTTTTATTTAAAATTTAATATAAATGTTTTCAGGAAAAAATAATTTTTGCCTTGCGTAGTAGAAAAGAAAAATTCATTGGAAAAATTGTTGTAAATAGAAATATTGAAATTATTTGTGAATTTCGGTAATATGGAAAATATATCGAGCGAAAAATTCATTCAAAAGTATATGTTGATATTTTTATAATTCACGTGACACTCATGACTTAGTTCGCATAGTTGACACTCAAAAAGTAAAACAAATGCTTGAATCTGCATTGTGTTTATTTATGTTTCCAATACTCAAACTTGTTTATAAAAAAAGATACCTGAAACGATAAATAATTTATAAATTTATGCTGCAAATCACTAAAATTACTTTTTGTTAAATTAGAGAAAGAAATAGAGCTTGATAAATGGTAGGTAACAGAGTGGAAAATAAGTAACAGAGGGAAAAGCTAATATTAGAGATAAATGTTCCTGCATTGCAAATTACCGAATTAATTTTAGTCATGCAAATATTTTTTCCTACTTAAACTTTTTGGAGTAAATTTAATGTATAATAAAATACGAAATTAAAAGTCAATCAATATAGTTATTATTAAACGAAATTTGATCTTACCATAAAAATCAAATGAACATCAAGAGAATAAATTTAGAACAATTATGCTAGTAACAGAAAAAAAATTAAACAAAGCAACTTTACTTTGTATTAGCTTTATTTTCTTTGAATACAGCTAATGTAATGAATTGAAAAAAATCACTTGTGTCAAAGAATTAATAAATCACTATTATCACTATTATATTTCTGGTTTTTTTTAGTTGTCCTTAACCACGTTGTTGTCATCTCCTCATTTAAAAATGATGAAGAGAAAATTATGACGTATCTGAAACATAGGTGAAAATTTGGTGGCATATTGACAATGGAATAGTAATAAGTGCTCAAATAAGTATAGATATATAAATTAAATAACCTCTCTGACTAAAAAATAATTCTTAATTATTGCTAAGATAACTTTTTTTTTCATTTCATTTAAATCATAATTACTTTCGAATTTAAGGGTATGGAAAAGTAATTAATTTGATATCAGATTCTCTTCAAATGATTAATTATCTTAAATATAATAAGAAATATCGTAGCTCATTACTTTCTGTATCTTAACGATCGCAATTTGCTAATAAGTTTCGAAATTATAAAAAAACAATCTAATTACTTCTGTTCAATTGTTACAAATTATAAGATTACATAAATATAAAAGAAAAATATTGTTCATAATAATGAATACGGACTAGAATTTGATCATTATATTATAACTGCAATTATAATAAATGAATTTGTTTTGAATTTGTTAAATAACGTAAAAATACTTTTTTTTTAATTTATAATTGTTGTAATCGAATAACATACCCAAAACAGTATTTAATTTATATACTTAATTTATATTATTTAGAAAATGAAGCTAATTAACACAGACTAAAATGACTTTCCTAAAGAAAAAATACACATTAAATAAAGAAATTTGCTTCTGTTTGGATTTTAATTTTATACACCTTCAAAAAGAGTTTCTATATGATGTCGCTATATTCAATAATGAATACATGCAGTTTTCAAATTGGATTATATTTGTTTCGGAGCTATTTTGACATATTTTTACATATTTTTGAGAAACATCTTTTTGCAGTGTGTTCTACAATGTGCTTATAAAATACTTTGATTTTGTTATAATTTAATTCCTAGATGTAATTGAAAAGTAAAAGTCAAATTACATAAGACGTACCTCAGGATTGATAAAATGGTAATAAATTTAAATTTTTGGAAAAACTAAATGCATTCTTTTAACAAATGGATACTTCAAAATAAATGCAAAAATATTTGATATACAGTACAGAACCCGTTATCCGGAAATCAGAAAACCGGAAAACCAAAAAACCGGAACGAAGTTCGATACATTTTCCCGCGATTTTTTAAAAAAAAAAAAATTTTCCTCATAAGATTTTAGGATTTTTTTTTTTTTTTTGAAAGATGTTTACCATACCATCATTTTAGAAATAATCACTACTGTATTACTTCATCGTTTTCTCTTCTTTTTAAGATTATTTCCTAATATTTTTTTTTTAGTTCGGTTTGACGATTAAAAAAAACGGCTTTTTGTAGCGATTCAGAAAACCGGAAAAATCAGTTATCCGGAATAGCGATGGTCCCGATCGTTCCGGATAATCGGTTCCCTACTGTATATTAAAAAATTCCGATTTCACCGAATTCGCTCACGATTATTTGGCTAGTTTTACTGCCCCCTTTAACGAAACAGTACCCAATATTTCTGTGAATGGAAAATAATATTCCTCGTTTCATTTTTTTACCGAAAGGCGTAGGTAACTCTTAGGTTTTACCTCAAAGGTTTGGTAAAAGTCCGAAATGGAATCATATTAAAGCATACTTTTGACATATATCTGGCCACTTTGGTAAATCCTATGTATTACAAGTAGGATTTACTAGGCTTCAGACAATTACTGCAGCGTATATCTTTCTTTTAATCTGTAATTGTTTTTATTTTATCTAACATTGATTTTCAGAAAAATATAATAAGTGTTTTTTTTCATACATAACACTCAAAATTATCAGTTTTAAATAATAACATGGAGCAAAAGCAACAAAAAGATGACCAAACATAACAAAAAATGCTTCTTAAAAACTACAGAAAAAAGTTTGCTGCGTTTCATTTTTAAGAGCAGCATTTAGAAATTATTCAGTCATGAAATTTATCCATTAAAAAATCTATCATTATATTTTTAAGTAAAATTTGAAATTAGAATAATAAAATTTACGATACTTTATATGTTTCTAAAAATTATTGTAATCAAACCATTTATTAAATGAAAGCTTAGAAATCGACAAACGTTTCATTAGTTTTATTCTCTTAATGCATTGATAAAAGAAAGCATTTTTATTTAAAACAATAAGCAATAAATCAGAAAACTCACTAAATTAACTTTCATTTATTCTAAAAACCACTTCCTAGAAACTCTTTAAAAACAAAGCCCGAATTCCGCTTTTTTCCAACTCGAAGGAAAAGTTTGAAAATATAGAAAGAAAAAAAACAGAAAAAACTGGATTTCGTGATTTTTCTAGAATCGAGTACTATTTGGGTGAAAGAAACAGAAAGTTAAAGGTTGCTTATTTTCTAACGCTACGATGAACTTAAATACATTTGAATGCTCTGCTCGTTAAAATCAAGTACAGTTTATTCCAATTCGTGGAAGCTATTCATGTTTCTTTCCTTCATTCTAGCTTCTAACTCATTTTTGTCTTATTTATTTATTGTTATTTCTTTTTCTAAACCCTCAAAATCCCCTTCTCAACCCGCTATTATTGTTCATTTTTACATGAATATCCATTATTAATATCTAGCACGTATAAATTTATTGTTAAGAAACATTCCTTTTCGTAATATTGTAAACTCAAATTAATGTTTGATAAACTCTTGCGAAAAATACGAGTTTTAAGTGTTTTTCAGTATTTTTTTTTTTTTTTTTTTTTTTTGTAGTTATACAAGCTCGAGTTTTTTTTTTTTCTTAAATTATCAAGATATATTTTAAATGTATTTAAGTTATTTCAATCGAAATGAAAATTTAAGTTGATTCTGTAAATATTATTAGAAAATTAACCAAAGCAAGTAAGTTATTGAATTAAAATAGAGAAAAACTTAAGTTTTTGCATATGCAGGGTGCTCTGCAAAGACCTTTTCTTACATGAATTTTTGGAATCATTTTCAAAAATCGAAACAAAATGTATGCTCATTGGGGGTCACAAATTTTTATTTAAGTGAGAAAATTTTTATTAAGTGTTCATTAAGTCTGACAAATTACAGTAGAAGAAAACGCATGTAACAAATATCGAAACAGTTTAATACAGGCTAAACCTCCATGGTGTTTACAATAAATCAAAAAAAAATAATACAATGAAGCCTGCAGATTTTAGTAGAAAAATATTATACAATGGAAAATATGCTTAGTGATTAAAAATTATCTTTTGCTGTTAATACACATTGTTTTTATTGAAGCATGTAATGTATAAGTTTTTCAAAAAAATAAAAACATAAAACTTCCTCCTTACAAGCAGCATTATACCTTCATTGTTCTAACAAGAATAAATTAAACAGAAGGCTTAATTTTGATTTTTTTACGGTTTGCGGAATACCAATGAACCTTAAACAGCTAGAAATCTTAAAATTACTGAGCTAAATAAAACCAGCTCCTTTGGAAAATACTTCGACAAAAATTACATTCAAGAGAATTTCGAAAAGATTTTAAGCTTGCTAACAATCTCCCGCATTCTAGATTCATTAACGTATGCGATATTTTTAAAATATGGCGTTAGTTTTACCCAACAATTTACAACAAACATTATTTTATCGTTGAGCAAGCAAATAAAGCGTGACAAATCGCAAGCCTTACCTGAAGAAAATCCTAATTGGGTTACCTGGGAGAATAATATTAAAAATATTAATCTCAGCACAACGACGACCCCTGAAATCTCGCTGGTGGTTAATATTTTGTGACAAACTTTTAAAACTATGTACATAGATAGCTTGTTGGAATGTTTAAAAATTTAAGCAACTTCTTTTCAAGTCGTGTTATAACAACACTTGTAAGCAAGCGTTGGAGCCTTTAATTTTTTCTTGGCAGGAAAATGATAAAACATAATAATATTGTTGTATTTATAAATTAGTTGTTATGCAATTTTTAATATTAAAGCTTAATTGTTCGTTTTTATTTTTAATTCTTACTGTTATAATAAAGATAAACTTTTCTGGAGCGGAAAGCGTATCTTTCATAAAGTTTTTTATTTTTTTTAAAATATTCGTATATTTCTTAATTTTAAAAAGTGCTTTATCGAGGCATTATTAGCATTATTTCAAAAATACATATTTTTGCTTGTTTCAAAATATTGAAATATATGTTTTAAATTTTTGAAACTTTATTTCTTTCTTTAATTGTGTTTTTCATTCTTCATCATTCCTATACTTCTTTATTCAATTCGCGTTTTTAAAAAAGAATTTTGCTAAATGACTTTTCCACAGATAAATTCTTAGACTAAAGTTTGAATAAATATATCATAATGAAAAATTTATAAAAGTTTTTTACTTTTCTATGGCAACACAAAATAATAACTTTTCCTTTTCTTACTAAATTTTTATCAACAATTTCAAATTATGCAGAATTTTTGATAAAATCTGAGAAAAGCATGCATTTTCTATATCAGAAAAATGCAAGCTTATTAAATTTTCTTTATATTTAAAACTTTAAATTGCATTTCTAAACTATGCTTTGTTATTATTATCAAATATGGCATAAAAATCCGCAACTATTCTATTTTGCAATTTCTTTTTCCTAATGAACAATAAATTACATTCGAAAACTGCATTTCTTTGTTATTTTATAACATCATATATAGTATTTTTCAAAAATTTTAATAATTACGGCATAAAATAATAATTTCCTTAGCTCAAATTACTGATTTTATTTACTCTTACAAACTTTAAAAACAAAACAACAATTATAACAAAAAATTACAATTGTGCGAACTAATACAATATTTTTTTTCATATTAACGAGTATGAGTTTAGAAAAATACATCATATTCGTTTTAAATTTTTTAATAAAATTATTTTAAGGAACTTTTTAATTCTTTTCTTGACATAACTAAAACTGAAAACTGTTTTTGAACGAATTATTTTAAGTAAAATTATAACTCTCCAATCATCAGCAAGTTAATAATAAACATTACGTACAGGATTGAACGATTAATCTGCTCTGCATTCATTGCGATCCATAATTTTTATTTGTACTCATCGTTTAAGTTTCCCTCATAGTTTCTCATATCACTGATAAATTTTTGAAAATTATATTTACATTCTATTTAGATTCAAATTGCATAAAACAATGGTAAAAAAATTGTCTTTCGCAATGGCACGAAAAAATGGCACGTCCTATGCTTGAGGCCTACAAACGAATGTGTTAACTGGCAAGAAACATGTTGACGGTTACCGAAAATTAGCTTACCTACGACATTATATGTACCACAGAGACCCACTGCATGATGATCGTAATGAGGTCAGCATTGTGCTCCGGCCACCTTTACTTAACTCACAAACTGGTTCCTTCATTACTTTTGAATTGCACTTCTGTAGTTTACACTGAGGAAAAAAGTATGATCTCCTTGGGAACACCAAAAGGTGCGATAATTTTTCCGAAAGCTCTTCGATGAGGATTTTTTGATTAAAAAAATATGAATAAACTATGATTTTATTATCATGTTTTCGGCAGTAAATATGATAAAAATTAATTAATATCACCAAGAAAGTCACTAATTTTAGCAAATTATAAGTTGAGTCGTTGTTCAGTTTCATTACTTCTATTTTATTTAGTAAACATTTATTAACTTTGTTTTTAATTAGTTAGTTTTTTTTTCATGCTATGTAAGCTCTAAGCTAACATCTATTAACCTTTATTACCATTAAATTTCTATGTTGTAAATATTGCTATTTATTATTACTTTTGTAATTAATATTGTTACTTTATTACTATGTTGAAAATATATTAATAGCTGACATTGCTGAACTAAATCAGTAATTTGACTGCTGCTGCCCCAACAACTTAAAACCGAAGCGAGAGGCAGCAGGTTCGAACTTTACTCAGGATGTATCTATTTATATTTATTTTGTTGAAGTTGTTGCTGTAGTTAATTTACGTCGCACGAGAGCTGCACAATAGCTATTGGTGACGGTCTGGGAAACATCCCTGAGGATGATCCGAAGAAAAGTCATCACAATTTTGATCCTCGGCAGAGAGGATGCCCCCCCCCCTGCTTCGGTAGCCGACCTGCACGCGAAGTCAAGCACTTTACGGTAGAACGGTTTAACGAGGCCCAATGCCCCACACCCTAGGTCCCTACGCAGACTGATCCAAGTGGTCACCCAGACCCACACACTGACCGCAGCTAGCGATGCTTAACTTCGGTGATCTGCTGGGAACCGTGTCTTAACGATCAGTCCTCTGCGGGACATATTTATTGTGTATTAGTACACGTGCTTATGCCGGATTATGTGCTCAAATCATCCTGCAGTGGGCAGAAAGCAAGAAACGGTTCCCAGTAAAACACCGAATTCAAGCAGCACTAGCTGTGGCTGCGTATAGACCCAGAGTGCATGGTATCGATCTTCCGTAAACTGTTTCACCGAGGGGTGCTCAACTTCACGGGTAAATCGTCGGGCTACCAAAGCGGAGGAGTTATCCCCTCTGTTGAAGATCAAAATTGTGATGACATGTCTTCGGATCATCCTCAGGAATGTCTTGCAAACCGTCGCCGATAGCCCATTGTGCAGCCTGCGCGGGTGGGTGACCACTTGGATCAGTCTGCGTAGGGACCGAGGGTGTGCGGTATTGGTCCTCGTTAAACTGTGCTACCGTAAAGTGCTCGACTTCGCGCGCAGGTCGTCGGGCTACCGAAGCGGGGGTGCCATCCCCTCCGTGTAATAAATAGGAATTTATTGGAGTTTTTTTTTTGTATCAATACTTTTTAAAGAAGGGTTATTTTTCAATAGATGGCACCACTATGATAAAATTTAAATGCAATCAAAATTATATTTTAGGAGAAATTTTTATTGATCCTTTTAAAATTGTATTTTTGGTGTAAATTGTGGATATAAATTGTATTAATATTTAAGGAGGTTTAGATTATCACTTTTATGGCGTATTTGTGGGGTTGTAGCTGGTTTTTCTTATGGATTTTTTTTTTTTGTTGTTCTGACGTCCACTGGATGCGGGATGACTTTTGAGCGAGTAAACAGGTCAGTATGGATTATTCCGCCTTGCTGAGAAAAGTATAAGAGGCGTGAAGAAGGGCTGAAAAAGTAGTACGACGGGAGTGCGGATCGTGCCCGATGGAATGTTGAGTTGAAACATCACCGCTGACAGGATCTTTCATGGCTGCTAGAAATATGTTCTGAGCCGGTATCATCGAGAATGAGTTTAGATTTAGCTGGAGTCTCGGAATGAGTTGATCTAGGCGGAAATGCTGAAAGGTTGATATTTGGAAAGAGTTCCTGGATACCGCGACTAAGTACGCCACATTGATCGGATGAGCTGTTGCCTGGAAGAAAGTTGATCTGAAGCCTCAGAATAGTTGACGGGATATGATAGACGGAGTGTCGCTAGATTCAAGACGGTTGACAAGAAGTGAGCGTTCCTCGGCAGAAAATCGAGTGTTTCTAAAGAACTGAATGGTGGTCGGAAGGTAGAAGTTCTCCTAGTCCTCAAGTCTAGCTGCAGGCCCGGTGGGCGTTCCAGAAGGTGATCTGCAAGTTCCTTTGTATTTACAAACTCTAATTTCATACCTTTTTAGTAACTTTTTAGAAGAGCATTTTATTCCGTATTTTAAATTATTTCTATCCGGTGTTAAGATACTTATTTTAAGATGAGCCTTGGATATTTAATTTTAATTATCTGTTGTAGGAATACAAGGACTTAAAGTTTAAATGTTTTTGTAAATTTAGAATGAGCTAGTATTTTTATTTCGTAAATGTCTCTTTTAGTGTGAATTAATTGAATGTTAGGCATATGAAATTTAAAAGTGCTTTTTATCGAAAAGTTTTATCTTGAGTATAACCATTTGGAAATTTAAAAGTGTATAAATTGAAATTTTTAGTGCACATGAAGGCATCTGGAAATGATCGGGATTGTGTTTGTTGATAATTTATAGTTATAATAAAATTTACATTTTATTGCTAAAAGTATCATGTACTTCATTAGTCAAGTGTCTATTTTTGAACCTGGGTAACCGTTACCAAAATTCAATTAAAAGATCACCCACTGGCCAAAGTTTGAAGGGTAACGGTACACAAAGGATCAAAATTGTGATGGCATGTCTTCGGATCATCCTCAGGGATGTTTCCCAGACCGTCGCCAATAGCCCATTGTGCAGCTCTAGTGCGACGTAAATTAACAACAACAACAACATTGTGCAGCTTTAGTGCAGCGTAAATCAAGTACCTAACCACCTACCATATGTTTATCTTAAATTTAGACTTGTAAGTTTTATCCAGTTGGGGAACAGATTGCATAAGATAGAGAAGGACATCAGAAAGATATAACGATGGTAAGGGTGAGATTCGAACTCACTACCCTCACACAACTGTGGATGTATCTGTCTAACGTCCCTCTTTAACGTGTATTATCAGTTCAATTTGACTAGGAGTCATAAATATCACTTTATAATGAGAATGTGAATGAATATGTGTAACACTAATACTCTGGATAAATATGTGTAACACTAAATATATAAATTTGTTTTGCATGCATGTGGGATCGTGTGTTTGGCGCAAAAGACTTGACTCGTGAGCTCTATTCAATAATCTGAAAAAGAGAGCACAAAGATATTGAACCCATTACTTTTACACTGCAAAGCATTTGTAGGAAGAATAAAACCCCTCGGCCATCGAGGAATCAATAATGTTTGCTCTTTTACTTGCAGAGGAAACGTGGTTACGCCTTTCGCCTTGTCTTCGCCAAGTGGCTAAACGCTCTGGAAATAACGGTATTGAATTCTAACATGGCCCTTGATGTATCTTCGTGTTGCCATTTTCAAATTTGAGCAATCTGTTATTCAAATCAACAGGAGTTCTATAACCCATTCTTTACTTTTACACAATCCAGTATATGTATGTAAGTAAATAAATAAAAAAAATAATCACTACTTCCATAAGAGAGACCTAAAACAGACATCATTTGAGCTTAGTATCCTTAAAACACTTTAGCTAAACTCTTGAAAGCATCATTTATGCTTTTTTTCGGTTTGTTATAGTTGAGAATTATATTAGAAAATGAAATAATTAACCGAAGCGTAACTCATGTCAGCAATTTCAATATAAACCACCATTTTAAGTAAAACATAGCAGGGTAAACAGATTACAAGGTCTGTTCCTATTCTAATTGATAAAAAGCAAAGCCAAAAAAATCTTAATAATTTCCAAATAGATTGAAAAATGAATATGTTGTATGTATATATATATATATTATGATATCAGACTATTTGAGAAAGGCTTCGTAGCCTTCAATAAACGGTTTAACTCTTTTTGATATGTGATAATAAGATCTACAGCTCCGAAAATCTGAATTTTCAAATAAATAATTTGAATACCATAAATTTTGACGTTAATTATCAAAGTTCTTATTTTTTTATTTTTTTCAATCATAAATGTTTTTTTCCCAAAATATTTTAGTGTAGATATTGTATTTTTCTTTTCTAAATTAGCAAGCTTAAGTAAGAAAAATATGTTTTGCATTTTATTTAATCAATTTTACACACTTTGTTTTGAAGCTTATTAGCCATTACGCTTTATATTTAAAAAATAAAAACTCGCTCTATGGAATACATTTACTAAGAATTATCTCTAGCATTAACTACGTGCTTATTGAAATATATTTTTTTAATTAATGAAAATAGCCTCAGGAACAATTTTTTTCAACATTTCAAAACCAAAAATGCAAGCGCTACAATTATTCAACTCCAAGAAATTTTAAAATTTATACAATACTATACAGTTAGAAGAAAGCACTATTTATGGTATAAAAGCAATTTGTACTTAAGGGGTCGAATTCAGGAAAACATCTATGCGTGGTTGCCTCAATTTTCGAAAATGTGTCTCGAGTTTGTTGCAATCCAAATTATATGTTTCAGAATGATTCATAATGTCCATTAATATTTGCAAGCATATGATTCGATGTAGTATTCTTAAGAACAAAATATTTTCCTAGTATATGGTCTTTTATTATATAAGAGTTGGTCTGAAAAGAATTTTTGAAAAGACTCATAGATATCACTTTTGTTTTTCTAACAAACTTGCAAAAAAGACAGTGTTGACAAGAAAACAATCTATTCTTCGTAACTATAATAAAGATTTGTTGTTTTAAAGAATCCGTTGTTGAGGCAATAAACAACTTAGTTATCTTTTAAACTAGTAATTTAAAAATGATTTTTCTTTAACAAATCTTGTAGTTTATGATACATATTTTTTTAAAATATTAATATAATTTTTAATGCATACTAACATGGTTAAAACACGCTTATTTTAGTTTAATTTCATGCAGATTGAACTGGCATGAAATAGCATATTACCCCATTAAATAATCAAAAATATCAAATGGTTAACCCAAAAAATTACTTAATTTTACTTAATTAATTTTGTATTAAAAGAAAAAATTACATATTTTGTGAAAACTACAAAATATTTATCACGGCTTTAGTTTTTGTATTTTATTTTTATATTTTATATTTAGTCGCAAAGTTAGGGTTAAGTGCCTCATTGAATAAACAGGCCTCATTGAATAAACAGGGTGTTTCCCAATTACAAGCATATATACTTAAAAATTTTGATAAAAGCGAAGTAAAGAGTTTACATATCTTGATCTTTAAGAGACAGAAATAGAAACAAAATTTTTGCGAACCATTATGGAGGTCAATCATAGCGAGAATGGGAATAAAATCTAAAGCATCTGAGTCAGTTTGACAGTCATTTGAAATTGAAAGGCCTTTCTGAAGGAAGCATTTCACAACTTTTCAGTGCTTCTAAGTTTCAATGACAGATTAAACTGGGATCAATGGTGATGATTGTTGAATTTTGAGGACCGTTCTTGTAATAATTAATCAACCTTGTAATAATTAATCTTTACCAACACATTACTAAAACAAAATATATATTTTTATACTATTCTAACTACCAATTGGCAGAATGGGAATATTGATTATGATAAAACAAGTTAGAAATATAAATAAGTCTAATTAATGCAAGTGTTTAATGTATACAATGACTATGCAACAAGCACGAAAACCAAACGAAATTTAGTTTAAAAAAATCACTATAGTGATATACTAGCAACTTTATTAGATACGTATTCTCTGATTATAATGCAAAATAAACAAGTTGTTAACAACACGATTACAAAAGGCTTGTATAATCAAAGATAAAAATTTGAAGAGAAAAGAAAGTAAAAGACAAATTTATAGCTAAGAATTAGTTAGTTCATTCCACAGAATACTTTCAGAACTAACAAAACAACAAAAGTAAAATAACATTGAGACGATAATGTACCAAGAGTTTCCTCATTAATTTGAGTTAATGAAGCTTAAAACAAAAGAATAGTACTTTCTATTGTGAATACTGATTTAATATCTTTGATACAAGCAACTAGAGACCTTTTGCTCTACTAGAACAAAGGTGGAAAAACTAAGTTTATATATAGTTAACTTGAAATAAAGACTCAAGACTTGTTAAAGCTATATATCAGTTTATTTACAAACTGTATGTACGAAAAAGAACCAGTTTACCATATAAGATATAAGTGAATTTAGCTTTATGTATTTTTTAATTATTAGTCATATTTTTTATATTTGATTTTATGATTTAGATATTGTTTAAAATTAAAGTATTCCTTATAAATATTTTAAATCTGACATCTATCTATAAAAACCCAATCATTCTTATAATTGTCTAAGAAATTTAATGTATTATTTTGAACTATAGCTTTAAAATTTGTAATTAAAACAATGTATAAAGAGAAACAAATCTGATAAAATTTCCGTAGTATAGAGTAATGACATTTCTGATTAAAAAAATCTATAATTCTTGTTAATGAAACAAAAATATGCTGTATCCAAGTCAATCATTTTGTAATTTTTCCGTTCATATGTTGTCGCATTAACAAAAATTCTGGTTTTCATATTATAGTTCGTAATATCACACATTTAGTAAAAAGTGAAACCTGAAAAGTAAATTTAACCGAATAAATAGTTTTTATGCCATGCTCTAAGGTATCATGATAAAATTATCAAATTTTGCAACATTTGAAAAATTTTGTCACACATTATAAAACCATATTTTATTGTTAATTCTATAATCATTTACAAAGAACTGCGTTGAAAATTACCGAACTGCTTTGTGTGCCTTTTGAGAATTAGAGTTCCCTTTATCATATTGTGGTAGTTTTTTTTTAGCTTATGATCGTTTTTTTATGGTACTTTTTCTCAGTGTATTAATGTTCTATATTTTTTATATTTTATAACCTTCCTTATTAGCTGTGTGAATATCCTTCTTTCATATTGTATTCTTAAAAGCTGTCTGTTTACAAATTATTAATATGACTTGTGAGGGACACTTTGTGTACTTTTCTCGTTAGTGCTTCAGAACAGTGGTAGTAGCGCAGAGGAGCCCATCACTACTCTAAAGTTAGTGCATTAAAATTACCTTAAAATATTTCTTATTATGAGAAATAGTTTAACAAGTATCATTGTAAGAGAGACGGAATTACCTTTATTTACCCTTTATTCTTTGAAACTATCTATGAATAATATAGCATATTGCTGAAAGTGGCACTTTGGGGATCTTTCTAAACTATAAAAAATTCCAGATCATATTACGACAAAATAGTGCCACTCATGATGCCGGTACTTTTTACACTAAAATCCATTTCTACCAGAACATGTAACATGTTCAACAAAGGTACAAAGAAATCTGATGATTCGAAATTTTCAGAATAATAATTACCGTAAAATGACTGAATCACTCTATTTAAATAAATATTACAGTATAAAATTTTACGGTAAAAATGGATTTTAAGGATAATGCACCCAAAGTGCTGGTACTTTATACAACAATTTGATTACTTTACAGAGCAATATATAAGAATATCTTTCAGGTAAATTTAATTCTTAAAAAAAATCGAAATACCCAATATCATAATAACTGGCAAGTGATACATTTGATTTCTTCCTTGTTAGGAGAGGAGAAATCCTTCATATATCTTTTGTTCTTAGAAACTATCTATGCACAAAATACTATAGTGACTGATGAATAACACTTCAGCTATCTTCTCTTTTTAGAGGAGGAAGTTCTTGATCTTTATGCTTTAAAGCACTGAACTGCCATTTTATTTCATATTTTATTTCATATCCGGCGTTGAACGGCCGACCCAAATTTTGGGTTTAAGACTACTAGTGGTCAACTCCACAGCCTTGTAATTTTGAACCCAATGCAGAAGACAAGGGAACTCCAGGATCAAAAAATGGGAGAAAATTCGTCTTTGTGGAGAACTTTTTAATGGAACTAACCTACATTTGCATTACATGGAGAGGAAAACCACGAAAACCTCCCATGATTTGCCTGGTGGCAAAGGGACTCTAACCCATGATCCGTCTACCACTGAGAATATTTTACGTCTGCACTGTGGTCAGTGCGAGCCGGGTTCGGAATTCGTATCGACCAGCCATCTCTACAATTCGAACCCGGTTCACCTCATTGCGTGCGAACGCACTTTCTTCTAAGCCACCACGGATCACCAAACTGCTATTTCCTTCATGTCCTTAAGCCCAACTAGCTTTATATTAAAAACTGGAAGAATAAAGACTGTCGGAGCGCAATAATGGCAATGTGGAGTAACCACATTGCCATTTTTCTCAACCTTTTGTAGACAACTAGTTGTTTCGGAAGTGTTTTGCTTTATATTTTTCTTAAAAAAACTGTCAACATTCAAAATACCTTCATGGCTGGGGAATAAACTTATGGTTACTATCATACATAATGATATTCTTACACTAATCGAGTAGTGGAGTATATATTGCATTCGAATATAACCTTATTGCCATTCAAGGACACTAAACACTTACTTTAAAGTAATACTGATTTTCCTTTCTGAAATTCCATTCCAACTTTTGAAAATGATTTAAAGATATTTTTATAAAGTTAATTGGATTTTTATAGCTTGAGTTCGTTTGTTTCACTTTTAAAGTTGTAATAAATACGGCAGAAAATATATACTATAGTGATATTTACTTCATAAAAATATTTTATTACAATATTTTTTACAGTTTTTATTCTTGCGAAATTTCAACTATAAATATTTTAAAAGTGATATCAGAAAACTGAATGAATGTTTTTTCAAACAAGAGATTAAGTTACCAATTACATCAAAGCTTTAGAAAAAAATCTTACTTTTTTCTATATCCCATACTCTAAGTGGTTTAAAATACTTTTATTTTAAATCTATTCCAAAATAGATATAAGGATCAAAAAAAAAATTTATATTTTTAAAGTTTCAGATCTTGTTTAAAGATTAAATTATTATAAAGAAATTCTTAGTTTTTTTTTAATATTCTTAAAATGTCCTATAAAAATAAATTGAAAAAACATTTTCTTCATATGTTTAAATAAAATTTACTAATACTGTTATTGTTTTTATAAAATGTACTATCACTGTTAATGTCTAAAAACTATAAAGTATGCATTTTTCTTTAATTATTTCAGTAATTATGATATGAAACTGAAACTTACAACTAGAAAAAAATATATACCCATCACAGTAGAAATTATAGTTTTTTTGAAAAGTAATTCATTTTCTTCTTAAAACGTGGAAATGGCCAGTTTCTTGTAACATTAAATTTTAATATATTATGAAACATAAATTCCCAAACAATAATTATTGAATAATAATAATAATACGAAGATGATCCATACTAGGGATTATACTTAAAAGTGGTACTGGTAATGCTGACTTTATAATTTATTTAACGCAACTTTTTATTGGCCTTTTATTACTTTTCATTTATTGCGTTAAACAACTAAATCATTTTTAAAACTTTGAGTAAAAGTTTAATACTTCTAAAATTAAAAAAAAATCTTTATTTATGATTTTTCACTCAAGCTTGAACTTCCATCTTTAATCATCTTTTTAGAAATTTTGGAAATATTTCTGCGTTGGTTTTTCAATCTTAAATTTTGACTTTCCCCAATTGAAGTATTGTGTAGAAACTATATTCCTTAATAAATTAAAATAACTGAAATTAAAACTTTATAGTCAAATTCAAACTTCAACAATTTTGACTAAGGATTTAAGAATGAAAATTTTTCATTTTTAAGCTTTACTCTGCTCACTAACAAGCGTAAATACTTAAATCTGATAGCTTGAAAATCAGGCACTCAATCAACTGTCTAAAATAGAATCATTTTAAGGCACAGTTTCATTAAAATAGCTTAGGTGTTTTTATTTTACAGCAGTTCTTTTAGTTTAGTTTCTGAACATTTTAGGTCATTAAAATTGGCTATCATCGAAAATTGAACAAGCGAGTAAAAGCAGTTAAATTGGTGAAAAGAAAAAAGTAAAAATCGTTAAGAAAGCTTTTTGAAGACGCTGAGTACCTACTTAGCCAAATTAAGTTGGGCATTAAAATGTTAACACCTTTTTAGCGCAAAGAGTCTTAAATGACTAAATAAAAGGCATTTTACCACCACTAGAGTACTTTTTCTCGCTTTATCAGTTTATTTATTGTATTATAAGAGGAAGGAAATTCTTTATAAATTGATGCCATATTAGTTTTTGAGAAAAATTAGCTTTGGAGCTTATTTGAAGTAAGTAATTTAATTCCTATTGAAGAATTAATTTGAGAGAAAAAATTGGGTGAAATAAGGTCGTATTTCAATTTAGAGTTTCAAAAATTATCGAGCAAATATGATTCTGTATTTTTGGCGATTACGGATAATTTAAATGTAATTTTCGTATTTAAAAGAAATTTTGTTGAAAATACTATAAAAGGAATTTTAATGAGAATATTAGAAAAGAACTTCGACTCATGGCTAAAGAGAAAATATAAATGTCAAAGCGCTTTTTTTACGATAAAATTTTATAAAATGTTTTATGTACTCAGAAGATATTCAGAATATGGTATTTTTACTATTACTATTTAAAATGTTAATCCAATTTATGAAAATATTTCGACAGCTTATTGATTTAAAATTTTTATTCAGAAAAGAAATATTGCAGTACAAAACCATTTTTTAATGTTCTTACCTCTTAATATTAAAGTTCAAATTCGTTTAATCATGCAAATTATAATTAAAAAATTTTCAGTCATTTTTGAGTATATTTTTAAATAAAATTATTTACTTTTCTTATCTACTTAAACGACATAATTTCAAAAATAAGAAATTAAGCATATTTAACAGCAAAAGAATGATGTTATTTCGACAAACACAGTGCATTTTCATCTTACAAATCAAAATGTATAACTAAATATAAATGAGCAAACATGAGCCAATTTTGAATCACACTAATTATTTTTAAATAAAGCAATTATTAAGGAAGAAAACTGAACATTTATTTTAAAAAAGCAATTATTAAATGTATAATTAATTGTTGAACTCTCTTTTTTGTGTTTTCTTCTTTTTCCAAATATCAATAACTTACATTGGCCGATTATTAAGCATTATATCAATGAAATACGTCCGTATTCAAGCCATACTGTGACATAGGTGCATCAAAAGAAGGCATCTATGAGAGCAATGCGAAAAGAGCAATTATTAATCAACAAAAACTAAGCACTCTGGAGGAAAAGATTTATGCCTTATAGCATAAATTTGTTGAAAGAATTGTTTTATAAACTGCTGTTTGTAGAAAATGCAACACCATGAAAGAATCATCAGAATCAAATGAAATTTAATGCAGAAACGACTTGTACTGATACAAATAAATGATGAAATTTTCAAAACAAAAGAAACAAATTAAGCGTCCGAAATCAGTATTTGGTGCAGCCACCACGCGCTGCAATAAGTGCTGCTATACGACGTGGCATGGAGTCAAACAGATGTTGAATATCTGCTTGAGGATGAGAATTCCATATCGCTTGTATGCGCAACCAAAGTTCGTCTTTGGAAACTGCAGGACGCGGATCACGAGTGAGACGCCGACCAACCATATCCCACACGTGCTCAATAGGCGACATATCCGGCGAATAAGCAGGCCAAGGAAGAAGTTGCATGCGTTGTGCTGAACAGAAGTCTCTAACAGTCCGCGCAACATGTGGGCGTGCATTATCCTGCTGAAAGATAGCTCCAGGGATGCCTTGAAGGAAAGGAACGACTTCGGGCTGTAGCACTTCACGGACGTATCTGTTGCTATTGAGATTACCCTCAATTCGTATCAAATTGGATCGTCCATGATACGAAATCGCACCCCAGACCATAACTCCGGGTGTTCGACCACTATGTCGTTCAATAATACACTCAGGAAGGCAGCGTTTGACCGGCATAACGTCTAACACGAACACGGCCATCATGGGTCCACAAATTGAAGCGTGATTCATCTGAAAAGACAACTTGGTGCCAATCAGCTCGCCAGTCTCTGTGCTCAAGAGCCCACTGCCGACGCAGCCGTCGATGATCCGCCGTGAGGGGAATCCTGTATAATGGCACCCTTGCACGCAATCCACGGCGCAGCAGACGACGACGAATTGACGAAGCCGACAATTGTACACCTGTAGCAGTAGACCAATGTGCTGCCAGCTGCCTGGAGGAAGCTGTGCGATCATTCACCGCCATGCGGAGCAGGTGTCGATCATCGCGTTCTGACGTCACCTTCTGTCGTCCAGTGCCTGTTTTTCGAGTTGTTCGGTGCTCGTCGGTCCACTGCTTCCAAACTCGCATCACTGTGGAACTGTTCCGCTGCATACGAGCTGCTATTGCGCGATAGGAAAATCCTCCTTCTCGAAGGCCGATTATCCTCCCTCGTTCAAACTCCGTAAGTTGCTTGAATTTCTTATTCTTCCGTCGTGGAGGCATACTCAGGTCTCCCTAAACGTAAACTAAATAATCATAGACTATTTTCAACGTCCCGCTACAGCACTTTATTTATACGCTTTCAGCATCAATTCAGAGGGCGCTGCGCGCACCACGCACGCGCGATGGCTCTGAAACTTTATTAATTTGCATAATATCCTATAATTGACATTTGCTGCGAATTTCATTTGATTCTGATGATTCCTTCATGGTGTTGCATTTTCTACAAACAGCAGTTTATTTTATTAACTATTAGCCATTTTTTACATTAATTTTTGAAAATCATTAGTGTAATTTAGGGTGCCGTTTATTTTCTTTACGTAAATGCGTGTTTCTTGACCGCGGGTTATCCTAAGTATTTATCATTATTCTTCGTTTGTTTTCTCATTTTTTTTAAAAAATTATTTTTACAACTGACATATTTTCTGTTATCATTTGAGAGATACGAGTGCGTCTAAATAAAATCTGCGCAATGAGTAAACTTTACGTTATCATCTTCATTTATATACGTTACAACACAGCTGTACCATGAATTCCGATAGCTGTTTTATAATTTTTAATCTAATTTGTCAAGGTTAGTTAAACTGAGTTTTAATTCGCTTGTTTATTTTTAAATTTAGATATATTTTTAGACTTTACAAAGCCTAAAAAAGATTCCTTCCTGAAAAAAATTTTAAAAAATTACCAATCAACAACTCTACTTTTCCATAAAATACATCTGTAGCAATAAACCTGTCAGAAAAAAAGCATTTATTTTTTAGAATAAAAAGCATTTGACCTTTTCCAAATACAAATATCAATTATTAATAATAATACTATTAATTTTCTTTTCCAATTTTCTGATAAATTTAACCCTCTGACACAAATATGACACAGGAGTCCCTTTCATATATTTTTCTAACAATCCAATTGCAAGCAAACATATATTTTGGTATTTTTTAAGAATAAAAAACAGTCTAATATTTACCAAAAAATTGGTTAGATTATCATAAGTATATTAGTACTATGATATAAAATCCAAAAATAGTAGTATGGAAAAAAAAGCATTTTTGTCATTCACATTTTAAAATTAATCAATAATTAATTTCATAAAGAAATTTCAAAGATGAATAACTGTTTCTCTTATATCTAAATAACTACAAATAAGTACAAACTTGAAGAAATATTGTTTGGAAGTGAGCCGTATTTGGAAGAGTTTACTTTTAACTCAAAAAAACACATTGGTGTTTCATGCTATATTTTATAACCATAAATAATTAAAATGGTAACTATAATATCTGTATCTTATTTTGACATAAATAAATACAAAATAATGAAATAAAAAGTATGAGAACTATGTTTATTAATAAAAATTCTGCGTCGAAAGGTTAAAAGATCCCGTGTTTGATTTTAAAATAAGACCCCAAATAAGTAAAACATCAGCAATAATAAATATATAATGAAAATCCTAAAACTTGTTGTAGATTATGATAATAAAAACTAGGAAAAATAATGCAAGAATAGTTTAAAATTTAGTCGCTTATAATAAAATTATTACTTTAAAGTTGCATCAATAGCACAATCTGACTAATTAAAAGTGCCAAAAACATATTTTTAGTTTCTAAGGTATTAAAATAAAAGGGACCATTTCTGACAAATCTACTCAATTTTTCAGCCGTTACGGTGGAATCTGAAGACAACATTTGCAATCAACCTAGAATGCAAGATGATAAAGAAGTTTGAAGAACATTAAGTCTTTTCAAAAGTTTCCTGGGGTAAAGAAAATCTCGACTACGCCCAAACACCTTTGAACGTAGGACAAACCCTACCTTCATACAAGCAACGCTGTCTTTTCTCAAATAAAAATAAATAAAAGAGAAAAAATATGTGTTATAAGTGTGCGTGAGAGAATGAGGACCAAGACACTTTTGGAGGGAGGGGCTAGAGATCTGAGACACATAACATGTGACAATCTGATATATGATGATGATGGCTACGCGAGAAAAGCACGGAGGAAAGGATGTCGGGATTGCTCCTGCAGATGAATGCCTACTTTTCTCTTGGCATGAGTAGTGAAAGGGTGCTTTGAAAAGAGGGATTGGCTAAAAAGTATGTATTAATACACTAAGACACAAGTAATATGTCATTTTAAATAAAAAAGTTTTATTCTTAATTTTTTTAAAGATAGAGGAACAGAAAAAATTTACTACTTTCAAAAATATTTAAGGTTAAATTCAACGATATTTATCAAGAGTTTAAGGGAAAAAATAAAATCACCCTAGTTCTGAGTTTTATATTTTTAAATAAAATTCTTTAAATGACATATCTCTGCAGAAATGGTTAAATAGCAATTTATTTAATTGGTATTTTATTCAACCAAAATAGTCAAGTAACCAAAAAAAAAAGATGATATCCAAACTGTTAGTGTGGGATAGAACATTTTTTGATTGTTTTTACCTAATACGGTTCAATAGCCAAAATCCCATCCATATCAATTAGACCCACTTTATGAAGCCATTTTATTCAGTGCAGCTGGGTACAAACTGTAGCTGAAATGGCTAGTCGGGAAATCTAATGACTGGCTGACCGGGGGTTCAAATTCCAATGTTGATACCACTATTTCTTCCATTCATTTAATACACGAAGAGTTTCTACTATTCTGCATTCTTCAATCTGTCTAGTCTATCTGCATACGAAATTATCATTCACGCATAAATAGCATTTTACCGTAACATCAGAACGAAAATTCTAAGAGTGTAAGGTACTTGTTAAAAAATTCTAAGAATAATATTTTATGTGACATCTTAAAAATATTGCTTTTTTATTTCTTTTCTTAATTAAAAGCCAGTTATAATCGACGTAAAAAGTAGAACTTGGTAATTTCCTTTAAGAAGTCTATTTTCAAATTCAAATATAATCGGTTGAAAGAATATAGAACTTCATTCAACTTGTCAACATTCATTCATTCAAATATCATTCATTTTATCAACATTAGAAAAAATGGCGTTTGGAAATTTTTTTTTTTAATCTTCAACAAAATCTGTTTTCAATTGAAGAAAAATCTCTGTTATCAATTAAGATCTGTTTCAAAGGAAGTCAGCTTAAAATGTAAAACTAATTAATTTCATCAAATCAAACAAGCCCGTTTTCAATTGAAACAGTTGGTTTTAAATACATAACCCATTTATTTTTCTAAGTCCTAGAAAAAAATGAATTTTTAATCGAAAATATGAATGCTTTCAAAATACTATTTACTTTACCTTATACGTGATTACCATATTACCTTATTACCTAATTACCATATTACCTTATTACCATATTACTCTTTACCTTATTACCTTATACCTCATACAATGCAAAATATGTTTGTTTTTTAAACACCTTCTTAATGTCTCAATATATTCTAAAAATAATTTTCTCATATAATAAGTATTGTTATATAATTCTATATAATATAATTCTAATATCAGTTTACTCTTCCAGAAAAACTTTTCCATTATTTTCAATGAAATATATTTCACTAAGTTAATAGGTTTTGCAGTGTTATCTATATTAAACGCTGTTTCTGATTTAGTGAGTCTAGCTAATAATTTGATTGATGCCTCTAGCTAGTTGCTTGTTAGAGTTAAAAGTAAAATTCAAAGTTTTGCCCACTTAAAATTTTTTAACAAAAGAATTTAGGCGGTAGATTCATTTTTAAATTACTGTGCATGAATTACGTTTAGCCAATTTTTTTACCACTTTCACTCTAAGAGAAAAGAACAAGGTCACAGAGGTGTCCCGGATTCAAATCTCAGTAGTGGTTGGTTGATACAAATATTGCTCCTGGGTTGCAATGAACACATTAAGATATCTTTAGTGTCATGGTTTAACGATCATGGGTTAAAATACCCTTACCGTCGGGCTAACGGTGGGATGTTTGTTTACGTACTTTTCCTTTCCATATAACGCAAATGTGGTTTATTTACATCAAAAAGTTCCCCACGAAGGCAAGTTTGTCCTAATGATTAATCCAAGAGTTCCCGTGTCTTCTGGGTTGGGTTCAAAATTACAAGGTAATAAGATTAAACATCGAAATTCGTAAACTCAGAATTGGGTCGACTGTTCTGCGCCGGTTATAAAAACACATTTTTACAATTTTTAAAGTCACTTACCAAGTGCAACAATGCTTGAATTAATTTTTTATGTATCTTTAATGAATTAATGTTATTCAATATTTATTAGTCTTATTTTGATCTCGTAAACGGTACTAGATAAAAGTATCAGGGAAAAATCAATTATAAAACTAGAAACCATCTTTAAGCCCATGTGGATATTATCAGATACGATAAAATACTAGAAGTAAGAACATTTCATGTTTACCTTTTTTTGGGGGGTGGGGGAGGAAGTAAACTTTCTGTAACTACCATTTACCTTTGCTACCATTTACCTTCTGTAACTACCATTTACCTACCTTTGCTGATTAAGAATAAATATTTATGCTGTAACTGCTAACAAATTATGGTAGTCATAAACAACTCACTTCTTTTAAAAATAAAGACATTTTAGCTATCATTACTTTATATATTCCAAAAATAGAAAGCTTATTTTCAAACTGGAATGAAAAATCTTTTTGTGCACTTTAAAGTTGAAAAAATACCAAAAAGATGTAAATTATTTTCCGGAATTATAAACAAAACGTGAAAAAATTCTTTTTTGCTTTTCTAGAGCCGGATTTTTTTAGTTTTATTAATATGTTACTACTCATGAATCTCGAAGGTGCTTTTCTTTGCTTTCCTTTTACACGCTTTCTAAAGCCAAAATATTTTTAATACCTCGCGCATCTTGCTCTAATTTGTTAGTGCGAGCACTATCTTTTTGTACTTAACTGCTGATGCATTACAACTTTGCACTGTACTACTTAAAATTTTTCATGTATATTGTTCCGTGAATGAAATGGAAACTATTTCAAATTTAGCCACTAAGTGCTGCGTAAATGCTCTCCGTGTATATATTTATTTCGCAATGTATGCCCTTTGCGTATACTTTTATAGTACTTGTGAAAAACCAGCAATTGGAAAACACATAATAGGTGTCGCAAATAAATGTTTACGTAAAAAATAAAAAGAAGTTTTCAAAATTTTATAAATAATAATCAAAATTAATTCCACTAAGGTTGGAATTAAAATAATCAATACAAATTAATTCTTTTAATAAATCTGAAAAGTGAAACTAGAACTTTCGTTATTCTGAAAAACGTAAGAATGTAATTGATATTGATAATAATTCATCATATTTTAATACTGCATTATTAATTTTCAGTTACTATTGTGTTAGTTTTAATTACTTCAATATTGACAAGTTTTCTAAAATATATATTGAAGTCGGTGGTTACAGTTTCTTTAAAACTGTATAATATTACATCTGTTTCTCCTTCCCTGCATTGGAAATTTAAAATGAAAAAAAAACTTTATTTTTCTTGTTTGTGGAATTAAAAAAGGAGCATTTCATAAAAATATATATTTTTTACAAACAAGGAGTGTTTTAAGAATCTGTTTATGTATTATCTTAATGTGTCTGATGTAAAAACTAAATAACAATCATTTTAATCTTTGAACAAAATGCGGCGAAAATAAATCATGCTCATTGTTCTTTATTTCTATTTAAATCTCAATAATCATTGAATTTAAAGCGAAAACATCAGTTATCAGAGGATTTAAGTTTAAGAATTGGTAATGGATCTTGTTTTGATGCAGCTATAATGAGTAGTGATGAAAAAAAATAAAAACTTTTATGTAATGGAGGAATGATTTAAGCTTCGAGAAAGTCACTTCTTTTAAAAAAATATACAAAAGTCATAAACACAGTAAAATTAAAGAACGATATAATATCAGACCATTGGAAACATCTGCAGTAAAATTTCTTGTTTTTCACTTTTCGAAGTTTTTGGATATGATTAAAGATATAAAAACCGTAATTTGTGCCAACTCACGAAACGAGAAGCATTATTTTCATTTATCTGTTCTTTTTTTATTTTTCTTTCAATTCTTTAGAAAAGTAACGCAGTTCAAATGAATCATTTTTTTCTTACTGAGACTAAAGGTTTGAAAATAAATTAGTTATTTTCAATTTTGATAGTCGTGCCGATTATTTATTCTATTTTGAATTATAATTTCTCGGCGTTTACTCGCATATATATATTTATTATTTTTTTTAATTAGCATTTATTAGTTCCTTGCCATTATATTTTGTACATAATTTCAATAATGTGTATTTAACAAAGTAACTGAAGTTAGCTTTTTGATTAACTTTAAGTCAAAATAATTAAATAAAATTTAAAGAATAAGAGATTTGTAAAAAAAATCATAACATCATCAGAACATAAAAACGCATGTTTTTATGTTCTGGAAGCTAAGTTTCGAATCCTAATTGAAATGCTGGAAATAGAAATAATGTATCCAAATATATATTTATTTTAAATATATATATATTACATTACATTAATGTATCCAAAATATTTTTTCAATAATGTGTATTTAACAAAGTAACTGAAGTTAGCTTTTTGATTAACTTTAAGTCAAAATAATTAAATAAAATTTAAAGAATAAGAGATTTGTAAAAAAAATCATAACATCATCAGAACATAAAAACGCATGTTTTTATGTTCTGGAAGCTAAGTTTCGAATCCTAATTGAAATGCTGGAAATAGAAATAATGTATCCAAATATATATTTATTTTAAATATATATATATATTACATTACATTAATGTATCCAAAATATTTTTTTTTAAATATCACATTTTATTTCGAAATATATTCAATTCCTTTCTTATCAATATAAAAATCACAAATATATTTTGCTGTAAAATATTTATAGAATTTAATATTAAAAGTTTTATGGAATCTGTAAACATTTAAACTATAGATATTCATTACCAATTATTATGATTCAATGAAAGTTACACATTATTCTAAGAACGTGCTCAAATTTATCTACTTTTTTTTAAAAGTACTTTAAGTATAAATATTAGCTGATTAATAATCAAATAAAAGTATAAATATTAATGTAAGCATGTATATGAAACTATGTAATAAGTATAAATAGTATTAATATTAATGTAAGCATGTATATAAAGCTATGTAATAAGTGCAAATAGTATTAATATTATACCAATAGGTATAAAGCTAAGTATAAATAGTATAATTAGTATAAATAGTATAATTAGTATAAATAGTATAATTAGTATAATTAGTATAAATAGTATAATTAGTATAAATAGTATACTTAGTATAAATAATTTAGTAATAAGTTTAAAAGCATGTATAAAAATTCCATTAATTTACTGTGTTTAATCTTATGCGTGTTTAAGAATAAGATATAAACAATTAAATAAAACTTTGGTATTAAGCAAGAATGAAACTAAATCAAAATAGTCATGGATGCAAATACGCAAAATGTATGAAAAAACAACAAATTTAAAATAAAATTAGTTTTGTAGATAAATAACTGACATATAAATCGATGTTATACTTTATAGCTTACAGAAATCGGACTAAAATTTAAATTTTATGTATCAAAAAGTAAATAAAATTTATCAATAGTTTCGGAAAATTACAAACAAAAATTTTGCAAAGAAATGAAAAAAATCAAGTTCTCAAATGTATTCTAGATTTGACACTAGGCATTCTTCTATGAACGAATGAAATAAAGAAGAAAAAAAGAAAAGAAAATCTTGCTATAGTTGTAATGCAGGAATAGCAGGGCGAAGCAAACAAATACATTTATTTATTCTGAGACGTCAGATATACTTCAGATCTAGTGCCTCTGGAATCGTTCTTTCAAAAATGACCGTTTTCTATGAATTATTTATTTATTGTGAATGAAGTTTCTAAAGAAAAATGTCTCTCAGGTTCCTCACAGAGTAAATTTAAAACAAAAAATATGTTTTGACTTCAGCATTAGGCATCATTCAGATGAAAAATGTGAATTTAAGAAATAAACGTGTAGTTTAGGTAGTTGTACGGATTCAGAAGATGAATTTTATTTTTTCAATTGAATGTAAAGATTGAAAATTTATACAGGATTTATGAAAAGTTAGTTTGCGACTTTTCGGGAAAAAGAATTTGTTATATTTGACTTTTATCAATATTTAACTATTTCTGTAACTTTTTTGAGAACTTTTGAATAAACACAGACAATACATAGTGTTTTGGAGTTATTTAAAACAAAACGATACATTTAACTTCACAATTAAGCATCATTTGGATGAAAAATGAGAATTTAAGAAATAAACGTGTAGGTTAGACAGCTATATGGATTCAAAAGATAAATTTCATTTTATTTTTTAAGATTGAAAATTTATACAGGATTTATAAAAAGTTAGTTTGCGACTTTTTGAAAAAAAAAGCTTTTGTTATATTTGACTTTTATCGAGATGAAACTATTTCTGTAGCATTTTTATGTATTTTTGGGAAACACAGAGAATACAAAGTGATTAGGCGTTATTTAAAACCACACTTTATTTTATATTTAACTTCACAATTAAGTATCAATTGTTTGAAAAATGTGAATTTAAGAAATAAACGGATTTTTTTAAGTACACTGAAAAAAAAAATGACAAATTTGCAATGAAGAAAAAGTTTAAACTGGCTTTTTCTGAAAAGTTTTACTTACTGAAATCACATTGAAGTGTAAAAACATCTCAAACTATAGTTATCCACTTTTATAAAAACGTCTGGCAATAACTCATCGAAAAAATATATCTAAAGACAGAAATAATCAGGCGTATTGGGGTATTGATTTCACAATACTCTGCCTGATACTTCACAAAACTAAAGTCAAATCGGTATTTGATTTATACAATTTTAGAATACATGAAATAATTGCTGAAAAGTAAAAGCAAGTCTAGAAATAATTGTAAAATTGATTTGAAAAAAGATTAAGTGATCTTACGGTAAGCGAAACTGCATGACAAAAACTAGAATCTGAACTGATAATTTTAATCCGTTTCTGATTAGGATGAAAAACTGAGAAAAACTGTTTTGTGAAAAATAGCTTTAAACCATCAAATATACGGAAGAAAATCTGTAAAGAAAAGTGGAAACTTTTGCAGCGGGTGGTTTGCGATTAAAAGCAGAAAAAAAAAATTGAATTTATCTTTAAATACTTTTTTCACAAAAAAAACATGTTTTTTTTATCTGTAGAATTTATTGTTATTAGTTGACAATATTCAAAAGTTGAATTTTTTCAATTGAATGCAAATATTGAAAATTTAGAAAGAAATGTTATAAGTTAATTTACGACTTTGGTGAAAAAAAGTTGGTGTTATAATTGACTTTTGTCAAAATGAATAAATCTCTTTAACTTTTTTAAGAATTTTTGAAAACACCAAAACAGAAAACTATTCTGTATTATTTAAAACTATTTTGACCTTAAAATTAAAAATTTTCGAGTGAGAAATGGATATTTAAGAAAAAAAACATATTTTAACTAGTTTTGCACATTTTTTGTCTTTAAAGAATAAATATTTCTTCTCAAGTCGAACGTAAAGTTTTTAAATTTGTACACGGTTTTTTAAGCATCGCTTTAAAAAAAGTTCATTTTATGTTTGAATTTTGTAGAAATTTAACTCTTCAAAAACATATTTGAATATTTTATAGAAACAGAGAACACAAAATCATACTTCAAAACAAAATAATCAATTATTTAAAACAAAGCTATTTGTTTTGATTTTACAATTTGATAATTTAATTAACATATGTGTATTTATGACAGTTGTGCAAATTATTGTCTTCAAAAGAAGAATGTTTTTTCTTAAATTTAATGTAAAGAGTGAAAGTAGCTTAGAAAATAGTTCGTGAGTTTTTTGAAAATACAGTAAACAGAACCAGTCATAGTGATTTTAAGATTGAAATTTAGGTATTTGTATAGAATAGAGTTTTCAAATTATGAGTATGTCCATACAACATACAGGTAAATGAATCGATAAATTAAATGTCAGGAGTAAAAATATTTTTGAAAAGTTATTGTGAGTAATTTGAAATACTTTGTGTATTTTCTCCAAGATAAATTATTTTATTCCTAAAATTATTGACAAATAAAAGCAAAGAAGTGCACTAAATCTTCAATCCTTCTGTACTATCAGGAAAAAAAATCATTTACATGTCTCTCAAATGAAATTTACATTTTAGTTTAGACATTTTGAGATGGTTGTGTATTTATTTGCGCAAACAAATAAATGAGCCTTTTGGTTTAAAATATACTTAAAACATCTCTTTTTCTTAAACTTTGAAGCTGTTTTCTTCAAAATAAATGCAAATTTATTGTCTTAATAGGTTTAAAAAACTTATTTTGGCTGAATCTTTGATTTTTCAAAACTTTTCGAATCCTTTTTTTTTTTTTTAATTTCTCTTCTTGTTTCACTCTTTCATTCCTTTTTTTTCTCTTTATTTTTATTTTTTCTTCTTTTTTTCAAATCTTTTATAATAAAATTTTCAAACTACTTGAGGTAAACTTAATCTTCTGTTTTCAATGTAAGAGCACAGAGTTACGAAATACTAAAACTTTTTATTCCAAAACGAAATTTTCTTTGATATTACAAAAACGAATTCAGAATCATGTTTTAAATGGAAATGTAATTCTCAATTACTTCTTATAACTACCAGTTTTTGTTTAACTTCTTATAAGCCTTTATTACATTTAGACTTTGATAAGTATTTTGAATATCCTCTGTCTTATTTCAGTATAGGTTGTTGGAATGCAATCGATCTTGTCAGAATGATAGCTGTCTTTTCAATGGTAATAAATTAATCTATCTTATTATTCCTGGAAGGCGGTTGTATCAAACTATGCAAGGAAATCTCATAAAAATTTCAATTACCCGGCATATCGGTACAAAATAATAATAATAGTATCATCAATAAATGCAGATAGTAAAGAGATATATTGTTGTCAATAATAAATAAAAGATTTTGCAACAGAAGAAGTCTTAAATTCCATTTTCATAATATTATTTTACAAATTAAATAGGGTAACTTCAGGGAGAAAAATTTTGCAACCTGTTTCTTTGCAAACTAACAGCAAAAATTAGAAATTAATATGAGTTTACTACTGATAGTTTGAATTCTTTTTTGAATTCTTCTAAATAATTTGAGAATGCTTTTTTTGGGGTGTAATTCAAGAAAAATGGAATTACGTAAAATTCTTTTTTTCTTTGCCGTCTTTAAAGTGCAAAAATGTTTCGAAATTTTTGCACCAACTGATTTTCTGATCTTAATTGTACACAATAATCACATATCAGTTGACAATTATTGAGTTGAGTGGGAAAAAAACATAATTTCTGGACCACTAACAAGAATCTGTTAAAACTTACAAGTTGAATGCAGTTTCTGTTAAGATTTTTTTGAACACTTACACTCTTATTGTCATATTGAAATCTCAAAACGTAGTGTTTCTAAGGGTAAATCGATCATTAAAGTCACCTTAAAGTCATGACATCAACCCTTGAGACTCATTTTTGTGTGACAATATTAAAGTGAAAGTTAGCGCATATAATCTTAAAACTATCGTTGAAATCAAAACTTTCATTCATTAAAAGCATCGATACTTCAGCACTTCAGTCAGTTTTAAAGTATTTGTCAGTCCCACATAGTCACAGATGGTAAGCATATTGAACATGTAAAAAGCTATATAATTAAATCTGTGGTTAATTTAAATTTTTTAAATTTTATTAAAATGTTTTAACTCAGTAGTTTTTTAAAATTTTATTTTTTAATTCCTATAACACAATATTTGTTACTAGTTAATTTCCATATTCATTTTCGACCTAATAATCTAATTTTTCGGTACGAATTTCTGTATATCAAACCGCGTGGCTCATTTTTGTGGGACAATGATAAGTAACAAGTTTACGTATATAATCTCAAAACTATAGTTGAGCTCAAAACTACCATTCATCAAAAGTATCAATCTATCAACACTTCAGCAAATTTTGCAGAATTTTGCAGTTTGTATGACCCACGTCATAGTCATTGATTGCAAGCATATATGTAAAAACAATATCCTTCAGTCTGTAGTTAAGGCTAAGGAAATCTAAATTTGAATAATATGTTTGAATTCAGTCAGTAGTTTCAGAAAATTTATTTTTTTTATAATATAGCACAATAATTGTAACAATTTAACTACCATAATTGTTGTTGACCTGATTATCAACTTTTCCGGTTGAGATGTGTAAAATTTGATTATTAGGTAAAAGATAATTATGACTCATTTTGAATTTACTAATCAGTACCACATATCAGTTTGCATTCAAAACCTGGCACAAAACGTTGACTAGTTAGAATAATTTAGAGAGTTAGAAATGAATGTAATGCAGTGCAAAGGGAAAAAAATAAGATCATTGTATGATTGGTTTATTTCAAAATCAAAAGTCATCACCTACAAATTTTCGTGATCGTATCTAAATATGTGCTTTTAGAATTTTCATTCTTAAATTATAGTAAAATGACCAACAGCAGTCTGTCCAATTAACCATAAAGTTTACGGCATGGAACATTTCTTACTTTTACAGTTTTGAAACCGTTTACAGCTAGTATAGGAAAAAAACTATGAGAGTTTTTAACCATTTATAACTAGCATAGATTCAAAAATGTAAAAAGGACATTTAACTGGATATTGGAGATAATTTAGTTGCTTTATGGTGCTGCCATCTATGGGTGAATGAGATTATCGTATTCTAATAGTTCAGAGTCACAAATTGGGGAGTGCAAGACTCTGGAAACTCTTCATGCGTAGAAGGGAATAGAGGAAATATTGTGGTATCAATGCTGCTTATCGAACCCTCGTTCTGTCAGTTATAAGATCGATAGATTACCCCCATCTCGGCTATAATATGTATCCATCTGCAAGCTATTAAGTGGTACACTAAGTAACTAATTAGAGAATGCAAATGACCAATATTACATTAATTTTTATATCTTTATTGTTTTTGGAAAAAGAGTCTTATAATTTATTAATACATTCATATTTTTTCCAAAATTTTTGCTAATTTAAGAAGTATTTGCACTATTTGAAATTTTTGAACTAAACTATGTATCAGAAATATGATGTAAGACCATACCATGCATTTCAATTGTGATTAGAACTGTTATTTAATTGGTTGCTTAAAAAATAGAAGTAGCCTTATAATTTTTAACACACTGTAAACTTGCCATTTATATTGTAAAGAACACACCTGATAATGTTTTTACGAAGTAAAATTCGATAAATCCAAGCGAAAATTAGCAAGAATAATTTTATTACGAAACCATTAGTTAAATATTCGATACTCTCCCCTTTTAAAATAATACACTTGAACTGTTACGCACAATTTTTTAATACAAAAAATTACATACTTTTTATAGTCAAAATTACAAACTTTTTATGTCCCAAGTTTCAAAAAAATTCACTTTTTCGTCTAAAAAACCTCCTTATTTAAAGCACAATAACTTTTTTGCCTAGAAGTTTTTTAACATTAATAACATTAATAAGGTTCATTTTAATTTTCGAATCTCTGAAAACTAAAATTAAAAAGGTACTACATTTATTTTTTTCCTCGCTTTATACTTCTTAATTAAAATCCAATAGAAATTTTTTTAAATATGTAAAATAATTTGCAGATAACAAAACCGAAACGCCTATTTCAGTAAGGCTGAGAAATATTCGGTTATTTCAAAATGTAAAATCTTGACGTGCAGATCAAAAATAATTCATGTCCATTTTTTATAGCGTATGAAAAAAAAAACATCTATTTGTTTTATATGATTAAAACTTTCACCATAAATGTGTGCATATTTCTTCCACTCCAATTACTCTCCCAAATGTCATGAAGCACTTACAAATCATCGCATCCTTTTAACTTTTTACCCGCATTCTTTTTAATCGCTTAGATTGATTTTTGAGGAGGCACGTATGTCGGGAGTTGGATTAATGAGAAATTGATTAGATGATGCGGAAAGTCTTTAGCGGAAAGTTATTTAGTATTCAAAAGTTTATCTTTTACGAACTATGCTTCTGAATTTTATGAAACATTTAAAACCAATAGAATTAAATTACTTAAATTGCACTGCAGATCTAATATATGAGAAATAAAGCAGAGTATTTATGCAAATACGGTAAAGAATAAAAACTATTATATTTGTTTTTTTTGTTTGCGGATTTGCATTCTTCACTGTTAAAATTTTCCTTCTAAAATTACGGTAATATAACTGGCAGCTGTCTGTTCATCCGATTAACCATAAAGTTTACGGAAAAGAACATTTTTTTCCTTTATGGTATTATAACCATTTACAAAAATATCGTTATAAAACCATGAATACAAAACTATACGGTTTTTTAACCATTTACAACTAGCAATTTTTAAAAACGTAATAATTTTTTAACTAGACATAGAAGCTCGGATTTTTGTAAATTAATGGTCATTGGAGAGTGCTGGACACTGGGAATTCTTCATGTGTGGAACGGAATGGAGAAAATATTGTAGTGTCAACACTAGGACACGAACTCCAGTTCTGATGGTCATGAGATTGACAGATGAGCCAGCTCGGCTATGACATGTACGCAGTAGCAAAGAACTAAGTAGCTTCATTAGGTGGTTCTAGTTGGTGCGATAAAATTCTGGTTGTTTAACCGTATTAGGTGAAAGCAGTTAATAAACAGTTTTTCTTAAACTTAACAGTTTGATTACCGTTTCATTTATGGTTAATTGACTGTGTTGATTAAATATGGGAAAATAGCCATGCAATCAATTGTTATTTAACCATTTCTTCCGAGAAATTTCTAACAGTGTTGGAAACTTAAATTGTAGTATATGTTTACTTTTTAATAAAAACACGCAAACGCTTGTAAAAATTTACATTACTTACACTTATGCATAACCTTCACTACTAACATTTACAATAAATATTACACTACTTACTATATACATGTAAATACAACTAACAGACTCTTATACTACTTATACTAATGCAAGACTTACTGTAATTGCCCTTATATAAAAATTTATAATACTTACACTTATACAAATACTGTGAACAATTAAAAAAAAAACTTTGCCTTTTTTACTATGTTCTTTTATGACGGCTTGAGGCAACACTTCCTGGAAAAGGGAAGGCCTCTGCACGGATCAATTTAGTAATCTGACGTAACGAATATAAACTGCACAGTGGGGAGAAATACGAATTATGTCACTACGTTTGGGCTACTAAACTGCGCAGTGAAGAAAAAATACGAAAGATGTCACTACCTTCGGACTGCAAAAGGATAGAATTTTCGCTTATGGTAACTCGTGCAAAGGCCTTCTCTTTCCTAGGTGTTGCTTGAAATCCAACTATAGTAAGGATAGATATTAGCTGGTCTGGGAAGTAAAGATGGCTCACACGCAGTGCTTATTCCCAATAAAAGTCGTTGGCGAATTTCGTCTAGAGAGTGGCATCGATTTTTGGTTTTCACAAGATAGAGGCATCTTCTTAAGAAAAAAACTTTTTGTCTTATTTACTTTTTCAGAAAAAATTAAAAGCACTTCTAAATAGTGATTTCTCCATGTTAGTTTTCACTGTTAGAATTTTCATTCTTAAAATACGGTAAAATACTCGGCAGCAGTCTGTCTAACCGATTAACCATAAAATTTATAGTTAGAACTATATTTTACCTTTACGGTTTTGAAACTGTTTACAACTGGTGCGGTTAAAAAACTGTGAATGCAAAACTATACATTTACGCCGAGTAAAGTTTCTAAACCATAAAAATGAAACTTAACGAACGATGGAGCTCTGGGGGTGTTACACCATTTATGCGTGAACGATAGTTTCGTATTCTTATAGTTCAAGGTCACCGATTGAAGAGTGCAGGACACTGGTAACTCTTCGCGTATTGAAGGAATAAAAGAAACATTGTGATGTCAATGCTGGGATTCGAACCCCTGTTTAGCAGGTCATGAGATTCACCAATTAACTCCCTCAACTACAGTATGTTCCCAGATTGTATTGTAATTGGAGTTTGCTTGAATATGGTAAAATAACAATTTAATTAGTTGCTATTTAACCATTTTTGGCGAGAAATTTTTAACAATTGAAAGAAACAACTTATAAATAAAATAAATTTCAAAGAAATGTAAGCTTGTTTTATAGCTACATATTATTGTAAAACTTCTTTCTAGAAGGAATATTATAAACTATCTATAGTTAAGAAGATATTTATTTTCTTCTTATTCCCTATTTTATTTCTCATTTTCGATGGCACAATGATAATGCCAAGATTTTAAGAGAATTTTACATTTTTATTATGAAGTGCACAATAAAAATTTAATAGTTACTTGGGAAAAAAACGATTAAAACGACTGAGTTTACTTGATAGTGATTCATACTTGTAAGAAACGAAAGGCATTCATAAAGTTCAACGAATTAAAACGAGAACAAATCAGTAACTTCTTAATTTATGAAATGAAACAGAGGTCAAACAATTTCCTTCCAAATTTAAAAGTTAAACAGTGACAATAAATACACTCATGGACAAAAAAATTAGCACACCAAGAAGGAGTCGTCAAAATGAAACGACATTTTATATATGTAAGGACTACTTTGATATAAGTAAATGATTAGAAAATCAAAGACTATTGTTTTTCTTTGATTTTCTAATCATTTACTTATATCAAAGTAGTCATTACGTATATAAAATTTCGTTTCATTTTGACGACTCCTTCTTGGTGCGCTAATTTTTTTGCCCATGAGTGTATTAAGAAAGGTAAAAATCGATTGTGTTTTGATGAAGATAGATATCTATATTGCAAGCATACTGTACGCAAAATACCGGAAATCAGTAAACAAAAGAAATTTAAATAGCTATAGTTTTTTGAGCACAAAAATGATGCTATTTGCATTATAAAACTAAAACTTATAAAAATTTAGAAATAGACACAATCTAAATGCAACTGGATTACTTTATAAATTTTTGATAACAAAAATTACAGCATATTATACAAAACTGTAGCTAGAGCCATAAATCGTATCCTCCAAAACTTCGAATAATCACTATAACAGATTGTTTTTATGGAACATAGAAAAGAAAAGAAAAATGATATTTTTTTTAAATTTTATGATGATTAGAGATTAAAAATATCTTTATATATGCGTTCATGCACTGCCAAAGATATTTCATGAACATGCTTTAAAAACGATAACAATTTGTCCGTATGGACGAGAAAAAAAATTTTTAATCAAAGCAAAGTATAGTCTTTCAAACTTTGAAACTATTTTTTAAAAAAATATTGCAGGTTAATTTGTTGGGGTATTTTAGAAGAAAGCATAGTTAATAGGCCTTCATGAAGAAGGTTTTTATACAAGGTAGTTGAGGGAATATAAAGCTTTTCTGTTATTTGTATACATTTTTTAATCTGAATTTTTTTGATAATTATCGCAAAAAATAAAATTTAAAAAAGCAATTAGAATAAAATTTCAAGGATTTTCAGTCATAAAAATGACAATACATTTTTTTTAAAGTAAATAAATAACATTAAGAAATTAATTTGCTTCTTATAAAGAAAAAGAATGTCAAAGTTTAAAAGAAAGGATTAAATGTTTTATTCTTTAAATAATGTAATGCGCACAATTTTTTTACCTCTTAAAAATGAGCATTATTATAAAAATGTAACAAACCTCACAAACTTTATTCCAGTTTAATCAAATAGATAATAATAAATAATAAGTATAAAATAAGCGTAAAATGTGTTTTGATAGAAAAAATTACTGAAAAATTGTAGACATATTTTCATTTCAAAATGTGATTTTCAGATTGTATACATATTCTTATTGTTTTATTACTTTATATTTTTTGGTAGTGGTCCAAGAAAGAAGAAATATGATGGGTACATCTATGGTAAAGTCTTGAAGGCTATATTTAGAAGAGTATAAGTAAATTGCGTGTGACGAAAACGTTCCAATTCTGAGTTATATGAAATATACAAAAAAAAAATTTTTATTCACTTTATTAAATTGAGTGAACCCAACTGAAGTACATATATTATTCAGTTGAATAGCAACTGCACTTGAAAATGGATTTTTATGACATAATCCTTTGCATCTCGACTTAGTGAAAGATTTTATCTTCAATGAGTATCAAATAACATCATTGCTCAACGCATTAAAAATTGGAGAATTCCATCAAAAAGAGATGCCTGAAGAGTTTTCCTGATAAAGTCCTTGGCCCTTACTGGGCAATCTAGTCTGGTATGATGGTTGTTATTAGTAGTGGTAGAAATAAGGCCATTGTATTTAATTAAGTACATATGTAGGAATAATATTGAACAGAAAAATATAAGGCAACTCTTTAACACAATTAAAAATGTTTTCTTGTAAAATGAATGTCCAAACTTATGAGAATTATCTGTGCCTTAGCATTATTTCCAATTAACTCTCCATAGATACAGGACATTAATATTACTCTCAAAACAAACGTGGTTATCTTGTTTTTAAAAAGTGTTTCTTTTCCTTTCAGTATTTCTCAAACAAATCCTAATTATATTAAATGCTTATAAATAATATTTGCCTTCTTATAAATGAATAAATAAAAACATATTTGTATTATTCTTAACGTTCATATTTTTATTTCTCCGATTTCTTGTTTTCAGAAAAAGCTATCACATATTGCACACAAAACAATGCAAACACGAGGCTTCTTTTATTTTACTTAATTTATTTATTCCTTTGAATAGTGTTCGATGATTAACTCCTATCTGCTGTAATGCAATTAGCCATAATTTAACTTTTCTTTCATGGGCATAAAATCATTAATAAATGACAAGTCAAACAGCCAGGAAGATACTTTTTACGGAAAGGAAAATTAGTATTTAATTACTTTTCTCACGAAAAGTCTAAGCTTCATGCATATCATTAACTGATCAAGGTGTATTAGTCGGATTTAATTACGCGAAGGATTTTTGTATAACGCGTCGTTTTATTATAATGAAAACTGCAATGAGCTCACCATATTGCCTTTTTTGCTTTCTTACTGAATAAATAAAAGACAATTTGTTAAAAACATTATCCTCTGTTCATAAAAGCTCGGAGACGAGTTATTACGTCGGGTAAAATATTCTTTCGAAATTCATGCCAAAGATAGAAAATCATGAAACATCGTATTCCTGGAATTCGCTGACAAGCTACCATTGCATTAAGAAAAGTGCGGTTACAACGATTTGACAAGCGAATCGGAAGTAAAGAAGGAAGATAATTTTGTTCATCGTTAGTAGAACGATCGCTTTTCTTCCTTCCCCTCTATGAAATTCGCTGATTTCGTCTGTCATTATGATGAGCTGCAGTTCCCAAATTAAAGATAATAAAAAGAAAGAAATCTTTCTTATTTTCAGACTCTACTAGAAAAGTATTCAATATAAATGTCCTTCAATGAATTGTTCTCTTCCTTTTAATTTGTTCGAAAGTTCTATTCCTACAGCGTTTGCTATACAGTGGCATTTTTTATTATTATTTAAATATGTGTATATTTATGATACAACATACAGTACTGGACAAATTAAAATAATAATTTGGTTTCTCCAATAATTTAACGATATAGCAAATACAAGAATCAATTATTTTTAACTATGTTTTATCTTTAAAAAATAATCCCGAGAAACTGAAGCGATAAGATAAAATTTAAACTTAAGAAGCACGATAAATATCAAGAATACAATAAACCATCAAATGCTGCGTATTGTTGGAATCTAGGACATAAATTCAATATCAATAGTGCCAAAATTATTTTCACCTTAGTCACATCAGCTCATCTTGATGCTCTGGAATCTTGTTTTATACATATAACTGCTGATTCCCTTGTTAACGACATTAGTTCTTCACCTCTTCTTTACCTCTCCATAGGTCGTAGAAATACATTTTATTCTGATTTGCCCCTGTCGGCCACTGTGGTTTTTCTTGTTCTGTTTTTCATCTTTTTGCAGGGATTTTGCTAGTTTTGTTTCTAGCCTTCCCTTTTCGTTGGCTTAACGTTTACCCATCGTTTTATATTACAAATCACTTTTGTTTCTCTTCATTAACATCTGGCAAGTTTTGGAAATGAGCGGTTGAAGCATGTCAACTGCTGTTTCCAATTTATATATTTTTGCGAATGAAGATTTGAATCAAGTAACATGTTTTATCTGTTATATGACCATTTTATTACTTTAATAGCTCAGGTATTGAATATAGCATATGACTAAAAGCCAGCTATAACCCCAATTTTCCAAGTCACCGCGAGAATGCGGATATTAAAGACACAAAAACTGTATGTTTTGAACGAGTGAAAAATTATCAGCCTATCACAATCTTGACATTTTTTTTTGGGGGGGGAGACCTTTTTCGGTTAAGTATACCATATTACATGGAAAAGGGCAAAAGTCATTTTTATTTATTTCTGGTATCAGTAGAGAAAATCAAAAGTGAACATCAATTTAGTAGTCATGTGAATAAACAGTTAATCATGTAAATAAATAGTTATGTCATGTAAATAAACAGTTTCTATTTTTTAAAAAACGTCAGTCTCCTTTTTAAAAAGCTATTTCTAGTAAAAAATATGTGCTATTTGACTAAAAGTTTGTTATTTTATTTAAATAAATGAATTAATTAATCAATAACTGTTGTAAATTTGTAGTTGATATCTTTCTCTTTCAGAAAAGTTTGAATCTGTTTGTCGTAACTGTCTACGCTAAAAATTGCAAACATCAAAACTATCAAAAATATGGTAATATTTTCCGTGTTTCTAGCACTATAGGAATGCAAAAAAACTAGGCAATTTTCACCGATATTCTTTGGTATTGATTTTTGTAAAATTAACAATAAAATATAGGCTCATAATATGTGATAAAATTTGGTAAATGCTGCAAAATTCGGTAATTTTACTACGATATCTTAGAGCATTTGCTCGGTTAAATTTACTTCTCAGTTTTGTGGTGATAAGGATTATGATTTTGAAATCAGAATTTCCGATTAACCAATACAATATAAGCGAAAGAACAACCAAATGAAATAGTTCAAAAAATGGGTCTTCCGGTTTTATTTACCAGAATTATGTCTTTTTTAGCATAAATGTCATTATCATACAGTACGGTAATTTTACCTGATCCGTGCAGTATAGAAAATTACCTACAGGTTAAAACTGGTATGATCTACAAATTCTAACATTTTCGCTTGCCAAATGATGTGATATGCACCCCCATGCTGGTGGCAAATTAAAAAATTATTCGTACCATATAGTTTTGTATTCAAGGTTTTATAACCATACTAATTATAAACGATTTTAAATACCATAAAGGTAAAAATGTTCTTTGCCGTAAAAACTTTACAGTTAATTCGATGGACATACTGCTGCTGGTTATTTTACCGCAATTTTAAAATGAATATTATAATGGTGAGATGTTTATTTGAATTTCGTAGCCTAAATCTTAATTATATATATATATATATATATATATATATATATATATATATATATATGTATATATATATATATATATATATATATATATATATATATATATATATATATATATGTATATATATATATATATATATATATATATATATATATATATATATATATATATATATATATATATATATATATATATATATATATATATATATATATATATATATATATATATATATATATATATAATGGTAAATTCTCTGAATTGTCATTCATTAAAATAGTAGTATCCAAATCCATTTGTCTGTTAGTATAACATTTTAGACAAAGCTTTCCATTTTGTCTGTACAGAACGCAATAGTTCAAATGCATAAGGGGTGATGTGTTGAATAACAATGCTGAGATAAGCACTAGCAAACTCAATTAGTAGTTAGTCATTTTGAATTAATTGCAATAATCCTTCTACAATCACATATCATTTATTTACGGCCAATGATGATTCACACACATGCAATGCGTTTGACATTATCTCTTAGTGAACACGTTAACTCATATATCAATGAACGAACGCTTATATACATTGACGATCAATCAAACTTTACCACCGGTTTCAGAAAATATGTTTTAAGCCTTATCAGCTAACGATTGTTATGTTAAAAACAGGTTATCAAAATTATTATTCACCGAATGAAAGCTATTTAGTTAATGAAGTAGAATGCAACAATTGGTAATTCTTAACTTATTAATGTTTTTGATATTTTTGAACTTTGTCAATAATAGTTTGTATATTGAATAGGAAAGTTTGAAAGGGTGAAAAATCAAATAGAAACTTACAAAACAAATCCTACTTAGAAACCTTTAGTTTTTTATTTTTTTTTCGAAAAAAAGTCCTTATGTTAGTAATGTTTAAAATACAAAATGCAAAATTTCAATATCAAAGTTTATGTGAGATTACCCAAAAATGAAACTATACATTTTATTTACTACAATACTTTTTTTCAAGTAAATTAACAAGCAATGAAAGCTTAAAACCTTTTTTCTAAATATTGAAAAAAATACTTGAAAAATAAAAACATGCTAAATTGCTATTCAAAACTCTTAATGAATGCTTCCATTAGTACTCACGAAACATCCAGCACACTGTAAAAAATTACGGATCAAATTACGATAAAAAGTACTGACACCCTGAGTGCAGCATCTGTAAATCTCGGTAAAATTTCTCTAATATTTAAAGGAATATGATATATAAAATTTATGTCGAAACTTTTTTGAAAGCTTTTTTAATAGGCATGGTAGGCACTAATTAGATCGCATTCAGTACAATCTATCAAATATTATAAGCGAGAGAAACAATTCTTCAGAAAAGAGTAGACAAAATGCCAATTTAATCGCCTGACGAATATTTACATTATCTTTTTAATCATCAATATTATGATAACTTGCAAGAATTGTAAGCTTAACTGATTTATTTTCAATTCCATCTGTACTTTTTAAGAAGTATTTGTCTGAGAATGCACATGTTTCAAGAAACAAAAACAAAAAATAACTATTTTACTTAATTAGGTTGGGCAAAAGAGCTGACCTTGGAAGAGCTGACCTTGGCTCAAATTATGTTATGAGTAATTTCAAAACTGTGCACAGAATTGTAAAACTTGTCAATTTGAGAATAATTCCATGCAAATTGCATTTTTTTAAATGGTTTATATTTTTATCATTTAATACAATAATGGTTAACGGATTTTTAGCCATGTAATTTCAAATAGAAAATGCAAATTTGAACAAAGTTTTCCAAATTATAGTTTCGAAATTATAATGTTTCAATGAAGTATTATTTTTAAGTTTTCATTTATATCTACAACTTATAATGATTTCCGTTCTAATTTTGATTTCGCTTAAATAGCTCCAGAGATTGTAAAAATACGCAAATTGTGAAGTTGACATTTTGGAGTCCAATCTTTCGACAGCTCTTCTGACGAAAATCTTGGAACCCCCATATTTTAAACATTATAATATGCAGAGAAATTTTTTCGTTTATTCCGAAAAAAATAGTTATGTCTGATTTCGTAATTTAAAATAACGTCTGCACAAATTAATTAGCATATTCAACTTTAGCTTGCTGAACGATTAAGAGTGTATCTGAACGCATTTTCGAAAAGCGTAAACTCACCATTTCAATAAGTATTTTTTATTACCACTGTGACGTATATTTTCCCTTTAAAATATTTTTCTGCCATTAGCAAGGGCTCTGAAAGCATTTATAAAATATTAGTAATTCAATTGAAGTAAACACTTTCTGTTCAGAAAATTCTAGTTTCTTAAATTCTATTCCAGTTTCCTAAATTGAAACGGTTATTAGAGAATTAAGCTGTTTGAAAGTGTATAATTATTCCATTTGAGATTAATCATGTTTTTATGATAGATTAAAGTTGCAAATTTCATAAAAAAAACTAATGTTCAATTATATGATTTGTTCATTGATTTGACCGATGATGCTTTACGAAACATTTTATTTCTCAAATAAAATATTTTTTATTCACGAATATTTTTTTGCTCTTAATGAATGTAATTTAAGCATATTTCAATGAAAATAATACCACATTTAATAAAATGCTTGGGTCTAATGTTGGTTAATGAGTAAGTTTATAGTAAAAGTTAGTAAAGTATTCCATTTTTTTCCGATTCCGTAAGGCTGCTCCACTTAAAAAATTTTATTTAAGTTTATAAAAAAAATAATGTTAAATGTTATTAACACTTAAGATTATTACTGAAATAATACGAAGGCAATTTTATTAAATAGCATGATTATAATCATGCTATTAATAATGATTATGCATTTCATTAGTTTTTATAGATTGCATGATATGATAATAATCACACAATTTTCCAAAAATAAAATGATTCGATTCCAAATAATTAAAATGAAAATGAAGTATTAATCAGAATTTATTTGAAGTACACATTTGAAATAATATTCTTAATGATCACAGAATATATTTTTTTTAATCCTGAGTGATTTAATGTGCAATAAATCAAAAATAAATATTTTATCGCAGCTAAAATATTTTTATGAAACTTCTGCTCAGCATTAAATAAGTTTCAGATCAAAACAATGAAAATGAAACTCCCACAGGAATTTTTTTTCACTTTTGTATACAGAGTAATTCATTTGATAAAACAACTATGTAAATATTGTATCATTATTTTTCAAATGTGTATAAGTTTATTATTTTGATTAAACTGAAATGTTTGCAAATTGAATAAACTTAATTTGGAATGAAAGCAAACTTCAATCCCATAGGTTTTATTTTGCTTAAATGTTCTCTGATATATTAGTTAATTTTTATTCCCACGAAACCTATGCTTATAAAATGATCTTTAACTATCATTAAAATAAAGCTAAACATTTTTAATTTTTCATAATAATATTTATCAATTTATTCCCTAAAAATGTTTATTGCATTTCTTTTACTTAATCCAATATGTGCAATTCCATATTTATTCCTCATAAAAGTATAAGGTTAAAGTTTATTTAGATTTTTTATTCTTTTATTAATCTATTGCTGAATTTTATTATGTTAACATTGTTACTTTTTTTTAAAGAAAACATTTTCCCAGCTCAGTTGCAAAGAAATAATATCCATAATGTAAATATTCCTTTATGTTAAATCAGATTATGTAAATTGTAATTAAAATTAATTAAATTATTTTGTTACAAAATACTATTTTTCAGAATTAATAAAATTCTTCTGAAATATATTTTAAGAATTTGTGAAATTTTAAAAAAGTGTACATTTTACTCCTATGGTTTCATTTAAATATAATACGCTTTTATTCGAGGAATTATTTATTATATTTTTTTTCGGCAAGCTTGAATTTTACTGAATGACAGTTGAAGATTTTAACATAATAAAGCTGAATTAAGTTAATTTTTATATAATTTAAAAGATAAATTAAATAGAAGGTATAGGTTTCATTGTTTTCTATACATGCTGCCCAAGTGTGTATTAAACCTTTAATCGTGTACATAGCCCAAAAAAGTTGTACTATTCTTGCATAATTATAGAATTAGTATTTATTTAATGCATGTTTCAAGACATAATTAGTTTGTTGGCTTAAATTTTATAATTTTAGACTAGAAAGGAAATTCTGAGAGAAAAGTTCTATGGCTTAAAATCGCATGATTGGGGAGCGACTAATTCTGTATTACCGAAATGCGAAATTACACAACCAGGAAAGGATGCAATATTGCACAAAACGTTGCTTAGCAATCAAAATGCATTTTTTTCTTTTTGGTGTAGCTGTTCATTTTTAATTACCCAGAGCTGTCAGTGGCTTGATTGTTCCTTTTTGGAAACAAATTATTGTGCAAATGATATAAATATCAAATATAATTAAAATTTTAGGATACCTATTACTTCTATGAAAATCAAGTTTCTTTAATCTATATCTTGATGAACAAAATCTGAATTCTGAACTTTCTCCATTGCTTACCGATTCTGGATCTCTAATCACCAGTTAGAACTTACATCTCCCAAGATCATTCAGCATTGCTCCTCACTCAGATTGATCTTGATTTTTGAGAATCATTTCATAATTGCTACCGAATTAGTTACTGACTTTCTTAATAACCCTCTGTAATGGTGGTTGCCGATGTAGAAGGATTTTTGAGTTTCGTCAATTAGCCATTGAAGAGCGTTGAAGTACATAATCACTTAAAGAATATTCCCTTTTCTAAAAGTTTATGCTTTAAGGAAATTTATTTCAGACAAACAGCTCTGAATAGACATAGTAATGTCTTCTTTTCATACATGAAAATTTGTATATTCCAATTTGATAACTTTAAAATTACGATCATTATAACATAACGGTCCAAGTTCATTCAAGCACTACTCAATCATAACCAAGCACCTAGCCTCGTTTTTAGTTTATCCACGGCTTTATCTTTAAACAGCCATCATAGAAATATTACGTAATTTTGACTCCAATCAGACGACATGGACAGCTCCTGAGCTTGTACCTCTCCTTAAACTTACAATCCCTTACTCTCTCTAAGCTAACAAGCAACAAATCTTTTATATATTTTTTCTTTTAGGACATATTGTGTGTCAAATTTAGACAAAACAATTCTCATCCACAACTAAACACAATATTTCACTGCAATTTAAGCAGTTGTGCTTTAGTTATGCAGCATATAAGTTACCTATCATAAAGTAACATTATTATTTTAAAGCAAATATCATTTAATTTAATTTTCATGCTTCTGAAGTTTTCAATTTTTCTGAGTACTTTAAATTTTCCATCGTTGAGTGCCGTGTTTAAATTAAAGAATACTTAAACGTTTTTATCTAAAACTACATTATTAAACTTTTTCGTTTTTCTCGATTACAAAACTTCTAAAAATAATTTACGAAAATATAATTTACGATCTTGAACATACTTAAAGAGATTTCAGTTTTTTTCCCTAGCTGAAACTTCTTTTCTTAACTTTCGGTAGCTTTATAATAAACGGCATAATTAGATGAAAGCTGCCTCACTAAGAAATGCATTTTCTCTAAATCAGCTATAGAATATTCATTGTACCAGAAATAATACGAACTTCAACTACCAATACTGACTGAACGAAAACGACACGCACAACTAAATCCGACTCAGGTTAACAAGGTCCTTGTGGAGGAATAACGGTTTTAAAGAAAAAAATGAAATTTGTTGAAAGAAAATAGCCTCAGCATTTATTTTAAAGTAGAAATGTTCGAAAGGCTTTTTCAGTTTAAAATTCTGATGATTTATTGTTTTATTGCATAAAACATTTACTGAAGACAAAGGAATTTATCTATCATTTCTGCTACTTTTGAACTTTCGGTTTTCTATTTGGATTATTACTTCCACGGGGAATTATTATACAAACATTTCTGCATTTTTGATTTTAAAAAAATAAATCAGATGACAGGAGAATTTTAGTGCAGAAAAATTATTTTTTTATTCATTTTCAATGGAAATATATAATTTATATTAAAATATGTTTTAATTTAATGTTATATTTATCATAAATAATATCATTTATAATTTTTACTTAATTAAAATATTATTCAAAATTATTAAACTTTATATTATTTATGAAAAACGTTTATAAATTTAAGCGAGTTTTCCATTATTTTAGTTTAAAAAAAGGAGTTTTCTTTAATTGAGTGTTTAGAAGTTAGGACATCCAAGAAAAAATTTCAAAATTCTAAAATGTTACTTAAGATTGCAAATATAACACATAGTGAAAGATGCTCTACTCAGGTCTAAAGCATAACCATGCTGCTATATATTCACTGCACTCTCAAAAATATAACCTCCCTTTTGACGATTAATCAATCCTTGAGATGTATTTCGTTGATTTTGAGAATCATCTCGTCACGAAATCACGTGATATGTGACGAAACGCGAACTCTCAAATATATGAGAGAAATGTTTTTTCAACTCGGAGCCTCATTGCTACGCATCATGAGAGATTGTTAACTAAAATAAAGTTTAAACGATCGAAACTAGAACGGTGAAACAAGCTGCCCGGTGTCCATGGTGGGCAAGGAGTTTACCCAATACTGGGAAGATCCCGAGTTCGAGTTCGGCGTAGGGCATGAATGTAATTTATCTCTTTGTTCTGTCTATCCTTCTTGCGTTGTTGGGCGATGTTGATCTGCTTTTTTTTCTTTCTTTTTTTTTTTTTTTCTTTATTGAAAAAATGGAATGACGAAATATTTATTTCCTTTGGATAAATTCGTTTCCTCAAAGAAGTAACGTTACGTTTTTAAGCCACTTTGACGGAATTTTTCCTCGGAACATATACCAAGAAACGGTTTCGTCAAAAGCGAAAATATTTGCGGTATTTGAGTATCCATTTTTCTTCAGTGTCTAAGAAAAATCAAGAATAAAGCATAAACAAAAATTCATTTGAACTAAGCACAATTACAGAAAATTCACAACACAGATACGTACAGAGAGAGACTCGAAATTTAACCTCGGGACATTTCCGATAGAAAAGAAGATTCTCCAAAGAAACGCCCTCTAGAAGAGATAATTGTAAATATGTTCTTTGCAAGTTTATGAAACTTTTCACAAAATTTTCGTAAATTGATCCATTTTCTAAACATGTACATGAGAGTCTAAGTTAAAAAAATAAGATGAAACCTTAAGTTTATTAAACATTCAAGTTATGTTAAAAGAAATGCATTAGAACATGAAAAATAATTCAAATTACAACATAAATGAACAATTTAAGTGGGTGAATGTTACAAACTTTAATTATAATTTTACAAACACTCTTAAATAATGCCAAAATGTTAATTATTTCACTAATTAATTCTAAATAGCATATATATCTCAATAAATCTTACATATAAATACATAAAAAATGTATACATTTTATTTACTTAAAAACATTCCAGTACAATGATGGAAAATCGCAAAGAATTAATGAAATAACTAAGTCATTGTTTGTTTGATCAATAAGGCCATATCGTGGACTATATTTTAATAAGATTATAATAAAGTGAGAAAAAAAGAATAAATTCGAAAGAAAATAAGAAAAAACAATTGAAACGTTCATTAGACAAGTAAAGCTAAAGCAAATATTTCAAATGAACTATTTTGGAAACCTTCAAAGTTAACAATTGCTTATGTCTGAACTAAGCTAACAGAATTGATAAGAAATTGCATCATATTCTTATGAGTACTAATATTGCATTATTCAGCCAGCTTAGTGCATAATATTTACTAGAATTTGCTTTCTCCTAAAGAAGAGAACTAACACAGAGATCATTAAATCTTTTTGAATTTTACTTTGATTGCACTTTTTTAAATAAAATTAAAATTAAAAAAGTTATAATGTGCTTCAAGTAGTTTATATAGTATACTAATAAGGCTTTATATATTATTAAGTTTAAGATAAACTCCTTCATTTGAAGCTATTATTAAATCAGCTCATTGTATTATGCCTCTTAGAATTCATTTTGTCGTATAGAGAGTAACTCAGAATCTTTCCACCTCTTCAAATTTTTCTTTGATCCAACCGTTTCAGATAAAATAAAAATTAAGCAAATTATAAGGAGCTTCAAGTTTTATATAAAATATGCTAATAAGCTTTTATATATTATTAAGTTTAGGCAAAAAGAAAGCTCATTCTTTTTGAAGCATTCATAAAACGAGCTTATTTTATCATATTTTTTGGAATTAGTTTTGTTGTATCAAGCAAAACAACTAAGAATCTTTTCCATTTTTTCGAATTTTTCCTTGATTCGGCTGCTTTAAATAAAATAAAAATTAAAGAAGCTATAAAGACCTTCAATCAATGTATAAAGTATGTTAATGAGCCATTACATATTAAGTTCAGAAAAATAAGAAAAACTCATTCATAAAATCAGCTTTTTAGAATTCGTTTTGTTGTATCAAGAGAAATAACTCAGTCAATTTTTCGAACTTTTCTCAGATTCGGCTGTTTCAAATAAAATAAAAAATAAACAAGTCATAAAGAGCTTCAAGCAGGGTATAAAGTATGCTAATAAGCCTTAATAAAGTTTAGACAAATAAGAAAAACTCATTCATTTTTGAACCATTCATAAAACCAGCTTATTGTATTATACTTCTTAGAATTCGTTTTGTTTTATCAAGAGAAACAACTCAGATTCTTTCCTTATAATTCTTTCTGAATGTTTCTCCGATTCGAAGAAATCTGGATGAAACGAATCCATATAAAGAGGAAATGTACCTTAGTACTATCCGGGTTCGTATTCTCCAAACCCTGTGATTCCATTCTCAGTTGTGCAATAAACATTTCTGACTTTTCCAGTATAGAGCCCAGCGTCTTTCGCAAACAATTGACTCACGAATTATCTTTACGGCGCGCATTTCGACCATTCTAAGAAACGGTTTTAGGTTTATCTTCAGTATCTTTGGGAATGGTTCAGTTAACCTAGCACAGAACTATTTGTTTTCCCTTAGATTTAGTCTGTGGAAAAGAAAATTTAATATATCATCACAATTGTAGCAGAAAAGAAATATTTTATCTAACTCGCTGGGTATTTTTTTTATGTTTTAAAAAGAAAAAAACTTAAAACTCGTATTTATGTACTTACTCAGAGAAAGTAAATATCCGAAAATCAATACTTTTATTTCGAGAAAAAGGAAAATGTTGGTCAACGGTAAGTTTTATTTTTTGTTTTATTTTTTTCATGTTTATTTATTTATTTTTGTTTTGGAACACTTTAAAGTCTGTAATATCTGTTTCGTTATAAAAAAAAAACATATCACAACCCTCTTTTAAAAAGAGTTTGCATAAATAATGATCGAGTATTTCATTTAATTCTAGGAAAATCTATACTGGCTGAATATTCATTAATGAAACCCCTATGAAAATAATAGTTATTTGCATAGAAAGATATTAAAAATAGAAATAAAAATTTTCTCACAAAACTCGAACATAATATACTTTCAATATAGTTATCTAAACTATATGCTATTTTCGGAGGAGAAAATTCATCTACGTTAATATTTCATAACTAAACTATTACAAAACAACTGATTTTGTGTAGCTAAATTTAATATGATTCTACTATCAAGTTAATAAATCAACAGCGAAAAAAACGATGAAACAAATTATAGTTCAATTTTAAATGTCTTTTTTAATATGATATGTGCTAGCTTCTAAAATTATTGACAGAAATTCGTAGAATCAAGAATGAAAAGTGTGAAAAGAACATGTATTCAAATGCTTTTCAATAAATTTATTTCAAAGTTTGAACTGTGGCATTAAAAACTCTCCAACTGAATGGATTACAAAGTTTCTTATGCATAAAACTTAAACTTTACTTAATTACAAAGATAAATTTAAAAAGTACTTATTAAAAAAATTATATTGTACGCAATTTTAATTTAAAAATATGAGTTTTAGAAGTAGGTACAATAGTGTCTTAAATCGCAAAATTAGTTCTGCAAACATGCTGAAATATGTAAAAAGTAAAATAGCATGAAAGGAGCTAAAGTTTCGGCTTCGGCCGTTTTATTTGCTAAACTATGTTAATCGAATAATATTTTTTTGATTGCACTATAAAAAAATTTCCCTCTTTCGTTATGGACATAGATATAAAGGCAGATATATCCTACAAATATATCCCCTAAATTAGTCCATGGTTATGGGCAAAGCCCGATAATAGTAGCTGCAAACAGCTGTTCTTAAAAATACACTTTTGCCTATGTTAATATGCAACCCCACAAAATATGGTTTGCCTTTAAGTTGTTGTCTAAAGAATAAAAATCCAATGTCAATAAAATTAATTTTCTTAGTAAATATCATGTCAGTAAAATTAAGTAGCACAGTAAACAAATGTTACCTATAAATAAATATAAGACACCACTAGGAACTTTTTGTTAATGTGGACTTAAAATTACTATCATGCCATAGGAGACTGTGAAATCTGATTCGACACCAAATTTTTACCAAGGAAATTCGAACCTCTACCAAACTCGAGGTAAGCGAAGTTTTTACCCACCCTACAGCTAGAAAGATGATAGCTAATCGAAAATTTATAAGAATCTGAATGTCTTCGGCAACTAAAAAAAAATAGAATGCTGATATTCTACATTATTACACCATTTTTAAAAATATAGATTCTCCAAGTCAGAAAACCTTTGACTTCCTTCAGGAAGTGCATGTAAACACTTTGCTGATTTACTCGATTAATTTCCATCCACAGTAAGAAGACTATTGAAAGCAAAATTATGGTATGAGCGCATTAGTTAAAAAAGTAGTTTAGTAAAATCTAAAACCAAAAGAAGATAAAAAGGAACATAGCGATGAAAAACGAGAGTAAAGATTCGCGATCATTTTTCTTCAGCACATTGACATACCGCAGTGTTTCCCAAAGTGTGGTACGCGTATATCCTCAGGAATACGAGAACAGTTTAGCAGGGGTACGCGTTCTTATTCGAAACATCTTGCAATAAACGAAAATTTCAAAAAATTATATTTAAGAACAAAACTAGCCATGAAAATTTACGATTAGGTATTTTTCCATTGGCTATTCATTGCAGAGTTAACAGTTAATAATTAGTGGTGTCAACAGCCAGTTAACTTTTGTGCAATTTTTTTCCACAACAACTGTTATCACAACAAAAACAACATCATGCTTCTCACTGATGCAAATAAACTTATTAACTAAACTTTGTACCAAAAAGGAAAATAAACATATTTTTAAAAAAATACACTCATTTTTTTATTAGTGGTACACAGGATTTGCGAAAAATATAGAAAGGGTACACAAAAGTCATAAGTTTGGGAGACACTAACATACCGTGTGGAATTGGGCTAACCAAAGCTTAATTATTTTCTTAAGTTCGGCTGATAGTTGCTGTTGGGTTATTTAGTTTCTGTTCGTACATATCTCTATAACTGAAAGATTAGAGCACTGAATTACAGTCTTACCCGTTATTTTAAGCGAAAAAAATATCTTTCGCAGTAACTGACATCTTCAAGCTGAAATTAACTTTCAAAGGTCAATTATTTTCTTATGGTGAATGGACAGTACCTATTAGACTGTTTGGTTCTTGTTCCTAAAAAACGCCATATCTGAAAGATTCACGCACAAAATTACGGTTTTTCTCATTATTTCACTCCAATGCTTTAGGGTAAAAAACAGTAAAAATAACTTGATATGCTATGACAAAAACTTGCGTAATCCCGATTGTTTCCAAGATCTTTCCTTTTCTTCATTGCAAATAAGAGGGAATAATTAGAGGCAAAAAGACATTTAATCAGTGGTAATTTTTTATGATGTGTTTTCTTTTCTCCATTTCATTTTTTTGTTCATTAATAATCGGAATTAGTCAAAAAAAATATATATTTATTCAGGGAAAGTAAGTTTTGTGTTTTTAAAAACCAATTAATAAGAGTATTTAACATACATTCATCCCATTCATTAAGAGTACATGATTTTTAGGTGATTCAACATTCTTTATCTATAAACAGGTAAACAAAACAAGAACATAAACCACTATATTTTTTTTATTTTAGCCAGAATTCTACAGTTAAAATTTACATTTTTGTTTCATAACAGTCTCAATTAAATATAAAAATAGAATTGAGTTTATATAAAGAGCAAAAATGAACAAGTGCGCTAGTGGAAAACACAAAAATGCACAAAATTCATTTTTATCAGTCTATTTACTGAGTTTTCTATAATATGAACTTATATATCAAACATAAAATACCTACAGAAATAAAATTTATATTAAATTGTGAAAAAAGGATTTGGTATTGGGAATTTAAAGCTATAGAACAAAATCAACACTTTTATAATTTATGAAGTTCATTTAAAAAATTTAAAATGTGCTGTTGGCGAACAAAACTGATTTTTTTAGCCCATTTACTGAATTTTTCATGGTATGGAACTCACACGCCAAGCATAAAATATCCACTAAAATAAAATTAATGTTAAGTTGTGGAGGAAAAATTTTGGATTGGGAGTAAAAGTTGACGTATAAAATCAACACTTTGATAGGTTATCTATGTTCGCAAGCCGTAAGTTCGATTCTTGGAAGAGAGCCAAATTCCTGGCAATTTGTACAACTCTCATTAATTCAGATGGGAGGAAAAATGTAAGTCATTTAATGATCTCTTGTGAAACTGGGCATGAATGTTTAAATGTCTTTAGTCGAATGAAGGAGAGAAAATAATACCTGAAAATCACAAAACTTGGGGTTCAATTTAATTGACTTGTTGTTAAATGTTATATTTATGATGTAATGCTTTCGCTAGATATCATCGACCAAGAAGGATGGGGAAACCGTATTTGGTATTATTTTCACCATCGATGATTAATAAAATTTCCTTTATTGATGATTATTGTGTGACACTGAATATTGAAAACTATATACTTTAATCTTCAATACTGAAATCACGGCTTTATTTGTAGTTTTGAAGTGAATGTTTTTAAACAATTGCTGTTGTTAAATTTCATTGAAACCAATGTTTAAAATTACAAATGATATTTTTCCTATACATGTTTTGGTGTCGCAAATATACACCTAAATCAGCATAAGGGTCATTCTCACAAAAAGGTGATTTCTAAGTCCCTTAGTTATAAATATTAGGAAATACAGCAGATTTCTTAATATTTTTCTTCATCATTTTTCGTAAAGTTCTAACTAACAAATCATATGCATTTCTGCTAAATGAATTTAATATTTCATTCTTATTTTTTAATAAACATAACTTCAAAATCCCCTCCGTGGACGTCCCTACGTCTGTGACACAAAATAATTTTTATTGGCTGTTAAACAATTTAAATGTCATTTTAATGATTTTTGTAGTTTTACCTAGTTAAATGTTTATAGTAACTTTTTATTTTATATTTTTTAAAAAAAATTTATTTTCATAAAATAAATGACTGGTAAACTTTGTCCATCAAAAATGAAATCTCCCTCCATGGACAATTAATATAGTGGTAAATATGCAATAAAAAATGCATATGCGAAATCCCTATAGGACAGCTGCTGGGAAAGGTATCCATTACATTTTCTAATGTTAACTATCAGTTGTTTTTGTTCTCTTTGGTGTCAGTTTTGGATTGTTGTGTTCAACTGGGGTTTGGCAAAGTTCTCACCGTATACTCCGTGGACATCATAAAGAAGGTAAGAGAAAATTATTTTATTTTTGGCGGATGAATTTTAGATTGCAAAAATAGCATATTTAATAAAAAGTACTGTCCTATTTTTGTAACTTTAAAAATAAAAATCAGTAAAATTCAAGAACTAGCTTTTGTCTCCTCCGTGGACATAACAAGTCCACGGAGGAGAGAACACAGTCAATGGAAGAGACAATGTGTTAGATAACCATAATACAATTTTAATAATTAAAAAAACTATTTTCTTTTAATTGATATTTTTCTAAATGGAACAAATGTGTTAATTTGTTTGTATTTTTAAAGAAAGTCAATTAAGTTTAACTTTTTCTTATCGGAGAAGTAAATATTGGCAATTTTTCTAAATAATTTCTGTGATGTTTAAAAAAAAATTTCTCTTCAAATTTTAGGAAAAAAATGTCAAAACCAAATTGTAAAAAAAGAAAGCAATCAAATGTTTAAATGCAAAAGAGAAGGGAAGAGAAAAACTTAGTATGAGACAAGCTAGACAGAAATTAAAAGAAAACCCTATATTGTTTGAAGAAAGTAAAAGAAAAAAGAGCAAGAAACTTTAAAATCTGTATCAGAAAAAGATTTAACAGAAAAATCGTGATTAAATGTACTTACATTTCCAAAAATTGATAGAGCAAGCCGTTTGTGCCCAGGGAAGAAAGAAACAATAACAAGAAGAAAAGAGAAGAAACAAAAACGTTATTTGGATGACAGTATGTTTAACTTGCATAAAATGTTCATAAAAGAGTACCCTCAACACTCAATTTTCATGTGGAGTCTGAATTTTTATTTCAATATTCTTTACATTTTAATTTATTAATATTCAGTAAGAGTTACTTAAAAATTGTACACCTAGGTTAAAAATGGATGTTTCCTTTCATAACAGCATGATCAATCGGAAGTAGCTCCATCTCTAAAAATGAAATATTTTATTATTTACTTATTAATGTTAAACTCATATCAGTTGTACCCAATAATTAATGAATTAGTCTTCATTGATATTTTATATTTTATAACATAAAATGTATCCTCCGTTGACAAGGCAGAATTTAAAATATTTTAAATCTTGTAAAAAATAAAATAGAAAACTTGACCATTATTATAAGGACATATAACAGAAATAAGTAGAGGCATTTATGTTATTTTTATCACTTTTTTAATTACTTTAATTTAAGAAAATTTTTCAGTCAATTTAAGCCTTTTCAGTGAGAATGACCCATAAATGACAAGGATGGTGAAACAGAGATTACCTAATCTAATAGAGGCCATGTCAAACTTAAAAGATAAATACAAAGTTAAAGATAAAACTGCAAATTGACAAAAAATTAAGAAAGAAAATATGATTTCCTAACATTTGACAAATCTGACCAAAAGATCATCAACTATAGAGTATCATTTTGTCATCATTTTAATTATTAAAAAAACACTCCTAAAAATCCAGATTTAAGCATGAAATACAGTTATGAATGATGTTCCATATACGATTTCAAACGTTGTTTTTAATGAAGTAAAATATTATAACAAGTAATTAATCTTGTAATTTTGCAACTGTTGTTGTTGAAATAATAAAAAAATTAAAAAGCATTAATTAATCTTACTTATTCCAGAAACTTTCAGACAAAATCTAACTTTGCACTGAGAAAATAAGTAAGGTCAAAAATATCAAAATATGATAAATCGTTACTATATATATTACTTATAAGGCTCTATGGAATTGCCAAGAATCTTTGTAATTTTAACCAAAGCGCTTTGGTAATAATTTTAGTAATATTTTCAGTAGAGTATTAGATAAAACATGCGATAAAATTTAGTAAATTTTCTAGAACTTGGTAATTTTAGCGTGATACCTTCTATCATTGCATAAAAATCAGTTCTTAGGTTAAATTTATTTTTCAGTTGTGCAATTTTGCAAAATGGGAGGTAATAAGAATTACAATTTTGAAGACGAGAATTTACGGTAAGCCGTTGCCGTATGAACGGAAAATTAACAAAGTAATGGTTTAAATGCAGCATATTTTTGTCCTATTAACCATAATTCTAGCTTTTTTAATCAGAAATTTCATTACCATACAGTAAGGTAATTTCGCCAGAATTTATTTCTAAGCAAGAGCTTACACAGACATGAGCTGCACTATTATGTGAAATATGGCAGCGACTTTGATTACTAATTATACAAAATGAAAAGTAATTTAGAAACAACTCAATAAAATTCTTGAATGAAATAGCAAATCAACGTAATTCTTGAATAAAGCAGCAAATATTAGATAAAATCGGCCATTCTGATATAAGTCTGAAATTCGTTAACATCAATCAAATTGCAACGATTATTAGAGTTGCATCTTGTAGGAACTGGTTGATTCTAAAGGACTTCGAAATGTTCTTTTCATTTTTTGTCTCAGCACTGATGATAACACTTTTCATAGTTCCGAAACGACCGTCTGTCTCTGATGCTAGCTCCTTTTGCTTTTGACATTTTTTATCTTATATATATATATATATATATATATATATATATATATATATATATATATATATATATATATATATATATATATATATATATATATATATATATATATATATATATAAGAAGAGAATAGAATGATAACACATATAGCCAATCACAGAAGACTTCTGGTTAGTAACGCACAAAATAGCCAATCGAAATTGAGAATGCATGTGTGTGAAAAGGTAATAATTTCTAATAATGCTGTCAAAAAATACAAAATACAAACTGACCTCAAATAAAACTCAGAGGACTTCGAATCAAATAATTAAGAAAACTCTACTATTACGTTTATAAAAAGGAAGATTTATTAACTCAATAACAAAATTATAACATCGGCATTCCAAAAAAAAAAAAAAAAATCTCTCACTTGTTACGAAAAGATATAAAAAGACCGAACGATTATTTATGCAAACGATTATATATGATTATTATGAACTAAACTTTATGCAAACGATTGTTTATGATGTCATTAGATAAAAGTGTCATTAACGCAATATTATCCAGTGTTTATTAATAATTTTGAGTGGCAATGTAAAAAGATAGTTGTTCTAAAGTTTTACAATAAAATGTTTGTTTTGATAGAACGCAGTTATTTATTTTAGAATTCCAATATATTTTAATAGTTTTGATAAATCGGGTAGAGTTATTGGAAGCACGAATCAACACTCTCTCAAAAAACTATTTACATTCCAAATTATCAAAATATATTGAACAAAGTTTACTTTAAAATACTTATATCTTTTATAAAGAATGGATCGCCGTGAATATCTTAGGCGATATCAACAGCGGCATAGAGCTGAACATGATTTAGCTGCACAAAATTAACTGGAAAATAATCGTAGTGCTATCAATACGCGACGGCGGAATGTGCGGCGAAGAAACGTTGAAAAGTCAAGACGCGAATATCTTGGTGTACGTACGAATACTTCTGATTGAAACTAAAATATTTTGCCAGTTGATAGTATTGAAGTTAATTGAGCAATTACTTGCAATGGTATTTGCTTTCGAAATATTACTTAGAATCAACTTATTAACATTACATGTTTTAATTTGTTTGTAATTTTTGTAAAGTTTTTTTTTCATCAGGATTTAATTGTTTTTAGTTTAAAATTTAAATTACTGGGGGGGAGGGAATAAAGCACCATATAGGGAGCGTCCGGCATCCTATAAGATCAACAATGATTTGAGTTAGGCTCTCCGGCTAATGCCCTATAGTAATATGTTAAATAATATTGCTTCCTCGCTTTATATAAGTTTATGATATTGTTTGTATTGAAATTGCTTTATATAAGTTTATAATGTTGAGAATAAGTTCGTCTGACATTGTCATTTCACAATCCTATCATATTCTCTCTATGTGATGTTGGTGCAGAAAAATTGCCAGATAATCTCCGGGAAAACGACTTTAAGTTTGTTCGCGAAGCGAACGAAAATGTAATTGCGTAGCAATTATCAGGGGTTGGCGAGCGGTAGTGAGCAGGGGACGGAGCCCTCTAGTATATATATATATATATATATATATATATATATATATATATATATATATATATATATATATATATATATATATATATATATATATATATATATATATATATATATATATATATATATATATATATATATATATATATATATATATATATATATATATATATATATATATATATATATATATATATATATATATATATATATATATATATATATATTCAATTAATTCAATATACGAATTTAATTAAATTAAATTGCCCATTTTACACCTTTTATTTGTACTTATTTAAGAAAACCAAAATTCTTTAGAAATTAATAACAAATGTTTGAATAAATTTTAAGGTAATTTATAAAAATATTTAAGCTTGCTAATCTTATTTTAATCACTTTTCTAGACTTCTTTGCAAATTCAGTACCTCCCACTTTTTTAAAAAACCTTATTCTTAGTAATAAAATTTCTAGAGATTATGCAATTTTTCCTTTTTGAAGAAAAGCAGGAATTCATTTTAACCGTTTTCGTTTTTAAGAGTATATTTGATTATATAATTCAAAATAATTCGCACAAACTGCTTAACCTTTATATTAACTTCACATCTTTAAATTTCTAAAGATTTCATTGGAGATGTAGGAAGCATAAAAAGCTTTGCCTTAATTTAAATAACAATCCTAAAGCCGAAAAATCAAAACAAATTCATTAGAAAAACAGGAAATTAAAGAAACTTCTAGGAAATTATCATAATTAACAGGCTGATGTTTGCAACAATTGTAATGAAATTAACGAAAATCGTTGTTTAGGCAATTTTCATGAGTAATTTAGATTGTTTTGTTTCGGATTCAGAATTGGTTTTAAATTTGCTAATTACAGATTGATGATCAGACATAACAATGTTACACATACAAAAAAAGTTTTTCAGAATAAAAAGTTCTGAAAACCCAAGTATTTCTTAATTATTTACTTTGTTTTCAGAGATTCGATAGAGGCTTTTTTAAGAATTTAAAACAACGGTGACAAAATTAAGTTTAAGTTTACTTATAAGCTTTCCAACGTCCTAAAAAACATTCTACTATCTTTGTCCAAATTTTCGTTTTAACTTCAGAGAAAATAATACAATTTAGTTAAAATAATATTCTAAATCGCTTATTTGTTCAAAAAATGGTGCTTGTCTACTTTTGCAAAAAATTTCGAAGCAAACTCATGGAGTATTTTGATAGAAAAGGAACAAAATCCGAGTTTAAAAACAGAAATGATACCATATTTTAACCAAAAAAAAATCATTTTACAATCTTTGACCAAATATTTATTTTAACTACAGAGAAAAAAATACAACTACTTCTTTTTTATGGAATTATAAAGAAAAAATAAATTGATTTTAATAGAAAAAGAACAGAAATCACACCTGAAAATCAAAATAGTACCATACCTCATAAATAAAAAACATTTTACAATGTTTGTTCAAATTATTATTTTAATCTAGAAGAAAAAATATTATTTAACATGATATTTTTAAACGCTTTATTTCTTTAGAAAAATTATGCTTGCCATATTTTTGTATAGAATTTTGAAAAAAATGGGATATTTTGATACAAAAAGAAGCAAAATCCTAGCTGAAAAACGGAAAATGGCACCACATTTTAAATTAAAGTTATGACAATTTATAAAATGTACGAACTCGTTACTGAGGTAATAAAAGTCCATTCATTCCAACGCTAGTAAATGACTTTGGGCAATATGCCAAAGTTTCTCGTTTAGAATTTTATAATTTATTTTGACCCTGCACTTGCAACTTTCAACTTTGTATCTTTTTTTTTATTTCTATTGTGAGCATTGTAACGGAGTAAATCTCTTTCCACTTTTTCTTTTAATTTTAAATCAATCTCCGGTTATTTGAAAAATTTTATTTCTACATAAAATAATCAAATAATTTTTGCATTTTTTTTTTTACAGTAGACTCTCGATATAACGAGTATTTCGCTGTAACTCGAATCCCACTATTACGACAATTTTCTAAGCCGCCTTCATAGGTGCTGAGATTAAAAATTGCACGTATTTAACGACTTAAAAATATACAATATTCTGTAATTATGAGAAATTTATTTGAAGCAAAAAGTGTTCTTCTGCTGTTTAGGTATGCAATATTGCACGGAAAACAGCAAAAGAGACATTTTTATTTATTTCTGGTACCCATACAGAAAAATGAAAATGAGCCTTATTTTGCCTCATTTTCTTCTTAAATGCCTTTAAGCTTATAAAGCAACCGAGTGGTTACCGGTCAAGTTATACACCTTAATCTAATCTTCCTAAAACTAATCTTCTTTCTTACTCTAGAAGAATTTTAGGATATCTGCCACACACTTCAAAAGAATGCCAGTTGTTGTGACCACATAACTGCGCGGAGGAAAAGATTCTCGTAAAATTACCGTACTGTATGGTAATAACATTTCAGATAAAAAACAAAAAATACATAATTCCGGTTATTAAAACCAAAATATACGGTATTTAAACCATTCATTTGGTAATTTTTCTGCTCATATGATAACGATTTACTAAAAATTCTGGTTTTCATTACTTTAGTTCTTATTTTCCACACATTTAGTAAAAAATGCCAAACTGAATAGGAAATTTAACCGAATGACTGGTTTTTATACTATGCTACAAGATATTATGATAAAAATACTAATTTTTACCAAATTTACCATAAGCCATTTTAGAAAACCATATTTCATTTTTAATTTTACCAAAATTGTTACCAAAACGCTTCGGTAAACATTACCGAGCATTTTGGTGTTCCCATAGAACCAGAATCACAGTAAGTTCCACAATATTCTGGTAGTTTATGGCCATACTTTTTTTCTCTCAGCGTACCATGCCTCCTTATTTCCCCCCTTAGCAGCTTACTGTTGAAATCAATATGCAGTGTTATCAGCGACGTCAAAAACTGCCACTTCGTTTACATTTTTATCTTTTTTTATTGCTACTTTATTATTAAATATGCGCAATCGCCTAAAACGACAGGCTCACTATAAGCAATAATTCCTTCTGCTATTGCGAATTGTTGTTATAACAAGCTCTTACTGCATTTATCAGAAACTGAAAAAATTAGTAAAATTCTTTACATTCTAAAATTGATCTTAAATCTTTGTACGTTTGAAACTTTCATACACGCGAAATACTACGCGCGAAGTTAAAGAAAAATATTCAGTGTTTTTCAAAGACAAATTTTCCATGTGTATTAAAAACAGCTAATCCAATTTTTTTTCAACTTGTTTTATATTTAAACTGCATAAATATGTTTTTTTTTAAGTTCTTGGATCATTTTAGGCATCAGTGTCTCAAAAACTGTGTCTTTAAAGTAATCCCATAAATTAAATCACATCTAATAAGTTCGAGGAATCTTGCTGATCATCTTATTAAGGGAAAATCGCTTGTCTATCACACGCATAAGAGACTATTTACAAACTATTAATTTTAAAAGCTTGAAGAAAGCGTTTTAGAAACAATGAGAACAATTGACAGAAGGAAAATTCAAAATGTGTGAATAAACTTAATTGAAGTTTACGTGATAGAGCGGTTCTTATTCGAAAGATAGAGTGAAAATTCGATTATTGGATCAACAATTATTAAATTATTTACTTTTTTGAGCATTGTACGTGCTCAAATAGTCCACTCTGAATAACTTTTGATCCAGTAATAGAATCCTTACGTTCTAGGACTCAATCTTAATGGTTCTAGGGGGTGACCTTAAAAATACTAATTAGTTAGTGCAAACGATATTACAAAATCAGACACAAAAGCTTACTTTCTCTGCATAAAAATCCCATTTTTTTACCAATTCAGATTTCTGCCCCAACCCCTAAAATATAGGGAGTAGCCAGAATCTGGGAAATATGATCACCATAGCTTAGTTAAGAGAACCATCCAAAGTTTAGACCCTATACTTTGAATTTTACTTTTTGCGTAATTCACCATATCTCGAGAACTTTATAAGGGAATTAGAAATTTTTTGCACACAGTTATAAAATTCGTTTACCTAAAAATAATTCCATGCAAAAGGTAACTTTTAATAAATATTTATTATTTTATTTAATAATAGTAAAAAAAATTGATTTGTAAGATATGCAATTTTTAACATCGTTTTAAGGAATGTAATTTTATATAGCTAATTACAGAATTTCAGCACAATCGGTCCTAATAGTTTTTGAGAAAGCGTTTTTTAATAATATTACTTTTTCCTATCATTATATCAAAAGTTATTCAGAGTGGCCATTTTTTTTTGCGCGCTATACATTCAATATCCTTATAATTGCCCCTTATTACAAAACTTTACATAATACATTAAGAGCCCTGAATCTAAATCAATAAAAGTTTCGTGACTGAAATTGGCAACATCTTTATTGCTGTGAACTGTATATTATTTTGTATATCAATAATTTTTAAAATCCTTTGATAAACTAACTTCTTGATTTCTAAAATATTTATTACAGAATTACAGAGAACAATAAAGCTATGTTTATAAATCATTTAAATAAACAAGTAAAACTTATTTCAAAATAAAATTTGTACAAGATTAACTTTAAATATTTTTTTTACTTCAGAAAATTTTTTACAGAAATGTGGGAAACTTTTAAGAATACTTTAGATATCACTAGTTTTAAACGATATAGCGCGTTACGAAAATTGGTAGCAATTTTATGGCGGTGAAATGTAATCACTTTGTATCAAACGCTTTGCATTTGTATTTTTATTTGATCAACCAAATCGGCTTAAATTTACCTTTATCCTTTTACTTCATTTATCACTTTGAAGTTAACTTTAAATACGTTTTTCAGTTCTCCCAAACAAATTTATTTTATAGGAAAATTAAATTACTCGTCTATAGAAGGAAAATTCATCTCACGTAAGTGGCAATGCTTGTAGAACAAAAAGATCACAAAAATTCCTTTGTGCACCTTCATTCAATTAAATTATCTATCCTTATTTTTTATTTTCCTTTATATTAATTCTTATGCCTAGTATATATAATATAATAGATGGAAAAATTAGAAGCGATTTTATCGCACTTAACTGTAATATCTGAACTAAAAACCTTACATTTGTATTTTTATTTAAAAAGTCAAATTGGCTTTAGTTCTTCTACTTAATTTCTTATTATATATCCAACTTTAAATACTTTTTTTCAATTCTCATAACTAATGTATTTTATGAGAAAATTAAATTACTCATCTCTAGAAAGATGCAAGTGGCAATGCCTAAAGACCAAAGAAAATGTTGAAAGAAAAGTGGTTTTTTGGGGGGGGTTTTCTTTTGAATAAAGTCTCGCATTTATCTGCTTAAAATAAATTCGTAAGTCTAGTATATATTTGACATAACTCGTTGCGAAAATTAGTAGCAATTTTATATCTGTTAATTATTATCACTGAATTGAAATCTTCGCATTTGTATTTTTGTTTGTTAGGCCAAGTTGGTTTTAGCTTCCTTTTATTCTTCCACTTAATTTATTGCTGTAAATCTAACTTTAAATGCTTTTTTCCAGTGAGAAATGTAAATTACTCGTTTCTGAAGAAATGCAAGTAGCAATACATAAAGAGAGAAAAAAAGAAGAGCTTTTTCAGTGTTTTCTTTCAAATAAAGCTTGTATTCCATTTCATTCAAATAAATTCTTAAGTCTAGTATATATATAATATTGCTACTAATATAGCGTTGATAATATTGCTACTAATATAGCGTTGCTAAAATTAGTAGCAATATTATCACGGTTAACTGAATCGAAATCTTTACATTTGTATTTTTATTTGATAAGTGTAATCGATTTAAATTTTCTTTTATACTTAATTTATCATTTTGAAGCCAACTTTAAATACATTTTACAATCCAAGACTAATGTATTTTATGCGAAAATTAAATTACTCGTCTTTGGAAGAAAAATTCATCTCACGCAAGTGTAGAGCAGAAAGATCCCAAAAAATGCTTTTGTGTGTTTTCTTTTAAATAAAGTCTATAGTCCTCTAGTTGAGACTAAGATATGTTTCATGGAACCAAGCCAAGTGTCTTTATGAAAAAAATGATCCTAGTTGAAATGAAGACAGGACAATTCGTATTCCCCAGCTTGAGTTTAATCGTAGTTCTGGTTGAAAAATCCGTTAAAAGGGAAAACTCTTGTATGACATTGCTACTACCAAGCGGCTTTTTCATTTTCATTGGAAAAATAAAATAAACGCCAGAGAGCTTTAAAATTTTATCTAAATCCATACATAATATACGGATGATTTACTGGACTGTCAAAAGGTAGGGGAAAAAATTTACAAATTTGAAATTACGCTCATTAACAGACTTGATGTATAGACAAAAGTTCGCGTTACTACTTCCATTTCCTTAATGATCTTTGTATGTAATCATCCGTTTCGAATTATTGCAGACATGGTTACTGATACTAATGGAACATTCTTCGCGTAATTAAGTCCAATATGTTAATGAGATAGAGCGAGATGCTAAGCTATTACTTTAAATTTTTAGCATAAATGCAATCAGTGTAAATGAATACTTAAGCACTCCGTAGACTTCTTTGAATATTGATTAGTCTATAATATGAGAAAATAAGCCTTTGGATTTATGTGTTATTCAATAATGTGAATGATTTTTGCATAAAACTAAATCATATAGGGCTCGAAATATCTCAAAACCTTTACATGCTCATTTTTACTTTACATGAGTTTCAATTTGCAAATCGAGTTGCAATTTCGCCTTAATGGATTTCAAAATTCAAGTTTTTTTATTAAATCATGAATATATTTTGAACAATGCAATTGAAACTTCGGGCATTAATTTCTCAAATTTGCATCACGAAACTTTGATTTTTATCGGTGTCATTCTTTAAAATGGTGACATACACTTTGCATTCAAGTTGTTACTTATATTAAACTTATGAAACTGTGTATTAAGATTTAACATTATAAGGAACACTTGAAAATTTAATTTAACAGATTTAGTTCAGGAAAGTTAACGCTTACGACAGAAATAGATTCTATGTGTGCCAATCTGTAAAATGGTGCCATATACATTGCATTGGCTCTGCGATTTTGTAGTAAAATGGAAGCCAAAAATAGAGTAGTTTTTTGTGAAAAAGTATTTTAAATTGTTCATTCCAACCAAGTCTGTCTGTTAAAGAAGTTGTACATTTAAAATTCTATTTCTGGGGAACTATTCAACAAACCTTGCTCAAATTTCGTATTTTGCCATGTAAAATTACGTACTTTAAAATGACATAAGAAATTTTATCCCTTATAATTCAAAATTCCTTCCACTACAATTAAAAGACTAGTAAAAAATAGTAAATATTTACTAAAATTTATTTTCGCATGGAATAATCTCTGGATAAACAAATTTAATAATTGTCTGCAAAAGTTTTCCAATTCGCTTAAAAAGTTCTCGAGTTATGGTGAAAAAGTGAAATTAACATTAAGGGGTCCAAACTTGGACCGCTCTTCTGAGTAAACAATGGAAACCATATTTTACAGATTGCAGATACCCCCTACATTTTGAGGATCAGAAATCCAAATCCATTGGGAAAAAAAAGTATGCTCTTTCAGAGAAAGTACGTTTTTATGCCTGGTTTCGTAATTTAAAATATCGTCTTAACCAAATTACTAGTAAATTTGAAGTCACCCCTTTGAGCCATTAAGAACGAGTTCAAGAGCATGAAGAACCGATCATTAGATCAAAAGTTATTCAGGGTGGTCCTTTTTTTAGCGCACTGTACATTTGTTGACTTGCATTTAATCTATCAAAATACTTGCCTTATACAGCAGTATTTATTTCTAAAAAAAAAAATATTTAGGCTTCAATTTAATCCTCAATCAAAATTCTCATCTGAATTGTATAACATACAGTTATAAATAGTAAACCAATTTCTTTTTATGATTTCGTTTCTAAAGACATCCATTTAAAAAACTAACCTAAATAAATTATATTTCCTCGTTAGTTTCATACACACATTTTAGAATTCTTCAGAAAGTCGCAAGAGACACATAATAAAACGAACTGTCATTGTCTTGATTATATTTTTGTCCACATTTATCTTCATATCTGAAAGATTGGTTACAGTAACTCTCATGGGGATTTGCAAGAAGATATTTAATCGTCATCTTCTTATTATAACCAGAGCTTTGAAGTCGGAATTTTTAGCTGGAGTCTATCTAACATTTTTCTAACTTATAATTCTGTAACACTCAAGAGAAAAGCATTATATTTCAAATTCTTACTTTTTTTTTATTGATAGAATAATTAGTCATTCAAATAAAGATTTTGTAATCTCTGATCGCTAATTTCTTAATAAAAGATATTATTTTAAATAAACTTCGTTGTAAGCAAAATATTTATTGTTAAAATGTATTTTAATTGCATAATAAATAAATGAGATTAATTTTTTGAAACAACTACCTATATGATATGTAAATAAAACGGAAAAAAATAACTGTTTTAAGAAAAAATTTCTTATTATTTCAGTAAAAGAGGAAATTAAGACATTTAATATTTTTAAATCTGTCATTTGTATAAATATTCTAAATGATTACTTCTAAACTCAGTGGCGCGATAGCTCATAGAGGGCCAAGGCCTACTGTGTCCATCTCAGTTTTCTTGACCTTGGGCTCTGGGCTGCAGGAGCAGATGTTCCGGTCAGGTGGTCAGCCGAACGCGGAACCTCCAGTGTTTAGTTCCCAAGCATGCCTGGTACTCATTTATCGACCCACTGAAGGGATGAAAGGCTGAGTAGCAGAAAATATGGCTAAAAATAGCTTGAAAAATTTTTAAATATATATTTTCCTTGGCATCAAGTCACCATTTTGAGTGAGATGATTTTTGACTAAAACTTCAATCTAGCACTTAAAAAAAAGACAAGAAATTTTTAAAATAATACAAAGAATTTTCAGTATCCAGTTTCTTTGAAAGAAGATTAAAAAAAAATTCTAAATAAATTATTAAATTTCTACTATAATTATGAATATTCCCATTGTTTATCTTATTGTTATAAATTCAGTTTTTATTATTTATTATAATATTACTTATAATAAAACAGTAAAACAAGCATCGGACACACTATTAAAAATTTGCTTGTAAGGGGATTCTTTTTTGTTTGATTTCTTTTGTGTTTCAAACATCAGGTAGTTTGACCTATCTATATCATTTTTAAATAGCCTTAGCAGAAACTGGTGCTTTTTTTCTCTCACCTAGATGTGTAAACATCGTCCTAGGGTGCAATATGCTTAACAACAACATACCACACACTATTAGTTACATCATCGGCTTAGGCTGCTTCGTTTGTCTTTACCGCTTTCACTGGTATTGTGCAGGCAGCAAAAATGACAAATCGTGTAGATCAGCGCAAATTATTAGTAATTGCTGATATAAAAGCTGTTTTACAATCTAGTGCTACTCCTTAGACTGATAAAAAATCCTTAAACTGATATATTTATTTTAAGTATAATTAGATACCATATAATACTAAGAAACATGTGTGGCTTCCGTGGCAGAAATTCACACACCCCTGGTACAAAGTCATCTTGTTTTACAGTATTTTCACAAGAACTTTTTTTTTCACTGTTTCTCGCTGATAGAGTTGCTATAAACATTCAAATTTCAAGAAATTTCAATAGCCTAGGTAACACGTAGTTTAGCAAAAATATTTTCGTTGCTCTTTTGTACAATTGTAGTGGTAAGAAAAAACTAGACTATTTGCTTTGATTTGAGATTTATTATTTTTAAAACTAGTTAAGTGTAATTAACAAATTACAAAAAAAGTAAAATAAGAAATGTTTTTGCTTTTTTTTTTCCAACTATTTTTTTACGAAGCTTCTTAGGTGAGCTAAATATTTCTGTGCAAAAACTTCACACTTATAAAAATTCTCTATTTGCAAAATAAAACGTATACGGATTTTACTTATTTCCAGTGGAAAAAAAAGGATCTTGATAAATGAGTTTAAATTTATTTCAACTTCGCAACTGTTTTCTCTTCAGCAGTGTATTTAAAAATATTTACAACATTTAATGATTTTATCTGTTTGCATCATTTATTTACAAATTTATTACAACCATCATCTCTTATATTAGTATTTACTTACTACTTAAAACCTTTTATTCGAATAGACACCGCAGTACTATTCCTTCGGATTTAAAATCCTGTTGTACTATTGTAAATAAACTGATACAAGTACGTCTTCAAATTCCCGACGTAATAACGTTAGATTCTAAACAAAAAAATATATATACATACATTTCAGCATTCAAACAAAGATCTTTTCCACTTGTTTCATGAGATCATTTCAAATATATTCACTACATTTGAGTTCTTTTAACTGCACAGTTTCATAATTCACTTAAAATGCAACTTATTTCTGGAATTCTCCCCTTGAAGGAGTTAAAACGCATTTGGGAGGGAAGTATATTTTCAGAAATCTAGTCATTAAGCTCACACTTGTGGATACTTTTGACGCACCCTTTTTCCTGCACATTACCCATCGTTAATCTCAAAACTTACAGATCCTCTTTTCCATTTTCAAGTGTTATCCACTTATCTTTCTCACAGAAAATCAAAATAGGAGACTCTTTCTCGCATAATCACTATTATTCCTATCACATGAATATTTCTATCTAACGTCACGTATTCTACACAGAATTGCACGCAATTCACTAGGCTTCCCCCCATATTTGGAAAATGCTATTCAAACATGTTGTATCAAAATTTTGCGCATTGTTCAGTAACCGTAACAATTACAAAATTCGTCTTATTTTAGACCATATTTGTCGTGGAGGTTTGTTATATTATGCATAAAGATCCTTGGTTATCATTTATGTTATAATTTCAGAAAATTGAGTTAAGATAATTTGTTATCAATTACTTATCTATATTTTTGCTAACTAAAAGCAGTGCAGAGAAAGTAAGTTTTTGTTACGCACTTATTATTAAAACAAGAATTTTAATTAAAAACGAAAATTGTTTTAAAAGAAAATATGCAATTTTGTTGTAAAAATGATTTACAATTTACACAAATTCTTATGTTGTTTTTTGTTTCTAATGACACTTAGACAAGACAAGCTCACCAGACATCGTTTTTTTTTTTTTTTTTTTTTTTTTTTTATGGCGGCTTTTGGAGTTTTGTCCCATTGGCCACAGAAATGCCAGAACAGCTACTCTCTTTTCGTTACCCTGTGGGCACCTGTGGCGAATCAGCATCGCCCACGTCACACAACCACAAACCCGTTTATAGGGCGGGTCACATTCACACAAGGAGGAAAGGACATAGAACACAGAGAGATAAAGAAACATCCATGCCCTGAGCAGGATTCGAACCCGCGGCCAGTGGCTCCGCTGTCAGACACGTTAACCACTCGGCCACCAGTCAAGAAGTTACTCCTGTTGTTTAACCAGAGAGTTCCGCCAGGGTAACAGTAGGTCTTAGCTCTGAACTCCACGGACAGATGGCAGCACCTTTCATTCGTGAGACCACTTTTTCAATTTAGACATAGGAGAAGGAAACTTTTTCCTGATCCCTGTGCACTTGGTTCTGCTCAAGGACCGACACCACAAGACTTTCGATTCCCCAGTTTTAGTGCAGTCGAAGAGCGAACCCCGACTTTTCCGAACCATAGTCCGATTCTCTAACCGCAGCCCGAAAATTCTTATACACTATCAATGATTTCGAAGTTATTGCACGTACATAAGATGGATAAAGTTATTTCAAACAAAAATGCAAAATTTGAGGTTAATTGACAATTTCGTTTCTCTTATTTAACTGCATAATTTGATTGTTAATTACTGATTTTAAAATTATATTTATAACTAACCTGCATATAAACGCTCTAACTTGTTAACAAAAATAAATTAATTTTTCTGTTTTGTAGACTTTAATTTTTAAAAAAATAAAAAAAATACCGCTATCGATAAGGCCAAGAATAATGAAATTTCTTTTCAAGAACCTTCACTTTTGCCCGGCAGTTATTTTTCGATCGATAAACTCTTGATATTCATCTTGCACTTTTCCATTTTTTGCTAAAAGATCGTCTTTTATTAATTTTCTAGAAAGAATTAAGGACTTAATAATTATTGAAAGGAAGGATCTAAAACCTTAAGTCTCAAAATCCAGGAAATTCACCTTTTCTTGAGTTTATGCAAAAGAGAAGTGATTTCTTTTTTTCTTTTTTTTTCATATATTAAAAAGTATCACACCTTTGTATGAATACGTGCATAAGTGGGTGGTAGGTTTTCTTTATTTCAAGTAAACTTAGTCCATCAATAATTGAAAAATAAAATTTTAACTATTTTTACTTAACTATTTTGCAACATAGGTTAATCCTTGTTACACGTCTAGTTTCAATAAAAGAAGTTTGAGGATGTGATTTTTTTAATGACACAATCCCGTACATTTTTAAAAATAACTAAAATTAAGTTATACGTTTCCAACAAGAGGGGGAAAAGAGTTGAAACGCTTTAATATGTTTGTTGAACTAATAAACGTTCCATTGTTAAAAATGAGCCTCGTAAATTGGAAAAAAAATATTATATTATAAAAGTTCTTATAAAATAACTATTTTAAAAAGTTGCGCTCTAAAAATACAGAGAGAAAAACAAGAATCTCTTTTAAATTAAATAAGTTCTCGGTGAAACAAATTTAGATTATTATCTCATTAACAGAGTTACGAAAAATAACGGTTTTTTCTTCTGTATTTCTCTAAAGGAACTTTCTTTCAAATATTTTAAGGTGTTGTTTATTCTATAATTACTAGCTGCTCAATCGGTATAGAGTTAGATCCTTAGAATACCGCGGCTACGACGGGGGTTCGATTCCCCGTTTTAAAAGCTGAATCGAATTGTGCTGCGAATTGTTCCAATCATGGAAAAGTTGCTCAGATTACACTCTAATATATACTGTTAGAATTTCCATTCTAAAATTACGATAAAATAACCGACAGTAGTCTGTCCATCAAATTAACCCTAAAGTTTGCGGTTCGCAACATTTCTTTACACTTATGGTTTTGAAGTCGTTTGCAATTGGTATGGTTAAAAAACTGTGAATGCAATAAAATACGGTTATGTAACCATTTACAACTAGCATGGTATCAAAATCATAGGAATTAAACTTATGTTAGGCATTGGAATTAGGTTATGTCTGGTTTTTTGTTAGGCAATGAACATTGGAGTTGGGCGTGGTTGAGTAGTGTTTTACCAATTGAATGATGGAAAGTTATTTACTCAGTTTACCTAATGGTAGTTTATCTATCGTGAGAGATAGGAAATACTAGACTTTTTGTGGTAAACTGCTCTTCGGTGCTACCATCCATCCGTGAATGAGAGCTTCACATTCCAATAGTCCAAGGTCACCAATTGAGCGATGCGGGACAACATAAGTTCCTCATGTGTTGAAGAAACGGAGGAAATGTTTAAATGCCTACGCTGAGATTCGAACCCCCATTCAGCCGAATATGAGAATGACAGATTAGAACTCTCGGCTAAAGTATGAACCCAGGTGCAAGGAGCTAAGTGTATCCATAAGGTATTCACACACACTAACTACCATAAGATTATTAGGCATCCACAGTTGTCTAAGGTATCCAATGATGGAAAAGGAAAATATAAAATCGTAACCCTTATCACACAGTTTATCTTCCAGCTTTCAAAGAAAGTACAATGCGATTCTCATTAGTTGCGGGTTTAGTTGACGCTAATAAAATTCCAGTTGTTTAACTTTATTATGTGAAGACAGTCAATAAACAATTTTTCTGACACTTAACATTTTGATCAACATTTTTTTCATGGTTATTTTACTATTTTGGTTGAAAATGGTAAAATAACAGTTAAATAAATTTTTATTTAACTATTTTTTCCAAGAAATTTCTAACAGCCCTTTCCAGTTTCAGAACCGAGAAGGATATTGAAGATTTGTATTTCCTATATCATACCTCTGACTGAAAACTAATTCAATTTGATAATTTATTTTGCTTATTATTTATAAAGCTTTCATAGTTATTGGAAATTCAAAATATTGGTTCATAGTTAATCAATAATTTTAGTAGCGTGAACCATAATATCATGTACTATTGTTGCAACATTAAACTACTGTAATCGTTTAAGTTAAATTACTTCATCCTGCAATCAAGTTTTAGAATTATTTATTAGCATATTTATGGAAATCAATTAGACACATTATTTATCTAGTATCAAACTTTGCTGATATTATGGTTTGAAAATGCTTTGATATTTCTTTTTTATATTTACGCATATTTTTTTCCTTTATTTTTCTAAAAATATTGTCCCTTTTTCAAACGGATTCAATAAACATCTCATTCGAATTGAATTTTCCCAAGCTTAAAAGTCTTTATTTAAATAAATACTCATACTTTAAGAAATCTGTTCATGAATTAATTTAAAGATTATCACATTAAACATTCTTATTTCTCAAAAAGGGTTTAATTTAAGTAGCGTTATTTAAAGTTTTAATTTAACGTACTAATTGCTTAAATATTGAAATTTTAGATAACATTATTAAGTAAACTTTAATCATTATAATTTAATTTCGAATAAAACTTTACGCGTTGCAGTTTTTTTGTTGAAACATCATTTTAAAGCATGTAAAACTTACTAAAACTTCAAATTATAATTTATTCTCTAATTTCAGCAAAGGTTCTCTGGAGCGCAAATTCCTTAAATGCAATCCTTTCTAAGATTTTATTAAATAAATTCACCACAAAATGTTTTCTGAATTATTCTCATTATAAATAAATTACTCATTAATCATCGGTACAGCTTGTTGAAATCTCAAACGAGTAAAATTCGGTTCTTTAATTTAATTACTTCTAAAAGAACTGTAACTATAATTTTTCATCAATTATAGTTACGTTTTTGATGTTTACATATGACAATTTAATTGCACGAAAAATCAAGTGGTTGACAAATATATTAAATTTCGTCTGAAAGGAGTCTAGTATTTCAAATATTTTATTCACTCTAATTTGACTTAAATATTTAATATAAAAGCAGAATTTGTTGCCTCTTTTTTAACTTTAAGATAATATTTTCTCGTCGTATTATAAACAAAATTTGTTGGCTTCTGCTTAGTAGAGCTATGTTAAGAGATCTTATTTTTGTCTGAAAAAGCAATATTATATTTTATAACAGAGAATTTTTTCAATGATTTTAAATCAAATATAACTTACTTTGATTTTCTTAATATTCTGTTACGTTTTATGTTAAACCAAAAAACTATTCTCAAAAAGTTTTAGAAAAAATCATGTTTACCAAAGTAATTTACAAGAGGAAGCGGAGAGAAAACAAGTTGAAGTTATAAAAAAAGTATTCATCACTGAAATTATATTAAAGTTGCTTTGTTCATAATACAAACCAAATTAAAAATATGGTTTGTACAAAGAAACAACATTATAGTTGAATTAAGAATTTATATTTCCCATTGAAAAAAAAAACTCACTTTTAAAAAAGCATGCTAAATTGGAATTAGTAAAAAAGTACAACGCAAATAATAACATAGTTACAAATGACGTGCATGAGGTTCCGGCCAGTATAATAATATTTTAATTTAGTTACAATATTAAATAAAACGAATATTACTTGTCTTTTAAAGCAACCTTTAAATTTTCAAAATAGCATAGTTTTCAGATGCATTTTTTAAAAGAATTATGTGCCCTTCTAATGTTAAATGTATTAATAGCCAAAAACTGTAATAAGTTATAAGAAATATACTTGCCGAATATGTTTAAAAGACATTGTACATGTTTTAAATACTTTTTTAACAAAAGTACATAGAAAAAATAGTCGACCAATAATGAATTTTAAAATAAATGTTTTTCATTAACATGCTTTTTTAGCAAAATAAACATTCAAATTTTAGTCATGAAAAAAATATCTTTAATATTTTTGAAAATTTACATTTTCAAATAAATGAAAATATACTTCAAGATTATGGAATTAAAAATGATGCCATTTTGAAATCTCTGCTGAAACCAAGGATTTCACGATATCTTTACCCATAACTTTTTAATAGGGTTTGGTGTAAGTTGCAGAGAGTGTCAGTTTAATCCAATATATTACGAAATATATTACGAAATTATCCAATATTGTACGAAATAAATGGTACATTTCTACAGAAAAAAAAACATATCTTTCACACAAAAAAATGAACTTTTTAATCGTTAATTTTCTGTTTTTAACCGTCTTCCGCAAAATGTAAAACATTTCAGCTTCTTTATACGGTCTTTTTCTGTATTTATCGATCGTTTAATTCTGTTTTGTTGACAAAACGATAACTTAATTTTTTTTCAAATCATTTAACGATTATTTCCTATACTTATTCTTACTTTTTAGCATTATTTTTTGAATATTGTAAAAATAAAACACCGTATCGACTTTAAGGTCAAAATAATATTCTACCCGATTATTATGATTCATTTGACATATTTTTTTGGCAAGCTAAGTTGGCAGACAACTTTATATGGGTAAGTCTCTTTAGTTTTAAAGGGTTAAATTTAGTTTTACGACTACTGTGACTGAGGGAGCAGATCGCTCGTCTCGCGATTAAATGAATCAGGTTCGAATCCCAGCGTTGACTGGTCGTATGAATTCGGCCTGCGGCCCTCAACGAACACAGTGCTGACATTGTTATTTTAAGGAGTTTTTTTTTTAAATTACAGCTTTTTATTAAAATAACAGTTTCTGTGAAATAAATGGTTTTATACTTGCACTCCAGCAAACAGTTTTTTTTTCCATAAAATTAGCGTAACAGATTTTTCTACAGTATATATGTATGAGTTGCTAAGTTCTACTACTGTTAAATCATTTGAATGCAGTATTTAAGTATTTAATATCAACAGATGCTTTATATTGTGTTCAAATTTATGTGAATTTGATGCTTCGTTAATTTAAAAGATATTGTTTTTGGTTCAATATTTATTACTGCTCAGTATTTTTTCGTCTTCTTACACTAATCTTGATTGCTAATAATAAACTAAGAATCATAAGAATAAGGAAATCAATAGATTGCATTTTTTTTTGCTCCTTAATGTTAAGAAATACAAACATTGATTATACCTAGGATTAAAAAAAAATAAAGAAAAGTTATTCTTTACTTTTTATAAAACAAATAACAAGATTATTTTAAAAGAAAAAGCTTTCTTTTAAATGAAAATAAAAAGAGAACAATTTAGTATTATTTAATGACTTTTAACTTGAAGTTTATTTTTTTATCCCCTAAAGATTTTGCAGGAAGAAAAAATCAAATTTACTGCAAAAACTCAACAAAAAAAAAACATTTAAAAGAAGACGTTTTTTCCTTAAGTATTCTTCAAAGAATTATAATTATTCTTCAAAGAAAGAAACTGAAAAAGGCATTCTTTACTAAAAATATATTATCTTGACATCATAATAAAGTAAATATAGTTCCAAAAAAAAGGGTTTTTTTTATTTTATTTTAACAACGGGTCTTTTTAAGACACTCGTCTAATTTAAATGCGTTCCAAAAATTAAAACAGTTTTTGTAAAATATGTTAAACACCATCAAATACGAGTACTTAAGCAAAAATAAATTCTAATTATATACTTACAAGTCATTAAGAAGAAAAAAGAATACCAAATGTAAAAACAAAATTTTAATAGCAGTTTTAAGCTTCTTGGTAAGCTTCACAACTGTGTCTAAATGCTACATTGTTGAATTTAAAATGGATATTCAAGCGTACGAAAATTACTGAAACATGGAAAACAAAATTAACGGTGCATTTATTAATAAAACCGTTCGTGTGCATAAAAGTTTAAGTATGTATACACTAATAATTCAGTTTGACTGATATATGAGTCCTTTCTGGAAAAATGTACGTCTATGTCTACAAAAAATGGTATAAGTTAACTTTCAATTATTTTTTGTTTAAAAAAATGAATTCATTTATTTCCGCTTTTTCAATGTTTTATAAACTCATGTTCAAGGGATAAAGAGCACTGATTAATTCCAAATTATTAATGGAATGAAACCAATTAGCCGAAATTTATTATTTTCAAAATTTAATATATTCTGTTCCTATTACGTATTTTTTTCTTTTGTTTTCTATACCATCAAAACATTTTATACGTTTGTTTAATTACTATCACACTGTAAAAAGTTTCAGATCAAATTACGGTAAACAGTACTGACACTCAGTGTGCCATTACTTTTCACCGTAAAATCCATTTTTATGGTCGAGTTTTAAGGTAAGAAAATGAAGAATGCCATAATTTTTGCAGTAATAATAACTAAAATTTGGCAACAAAAATTGATTTTACGGTAAAATGGATTTTACTGATGCTGCAATCAAAATGCCAAAACTCTTTACAGTAACTTGATGAGAAATTTTTACAGTGTACACGTGGTTATTTTTTACATTAGTTTTAAACCGTATTTAATAAAACAATACCGACCCGTATTAAATAAAATAATAATGAAAAATAAAATACTTTTAAAAACTTTTTGATATGTCATTCTCTGTGGATAAGTCAAATGCATTAATGTGTGCAAAACTAATTATTTTCGCTTAAAATAATCTCGAGGTATGGGGAAATACGCAAATAATTCAACGCATACTTTCAACCACTCTCCTTAACTTAGCAGCCAGGACCGTGTTATCCAGATTGCGACTAACCTCCATATTTTGATGGTATAAAATTCACTCTACACCGATAGTAAATTTTTGTGTCTGATTATGTAGCTTAATTAACTGTTACTATTAATTAAATAGCATATTTCGGGCTGCCTTTTTGAAGTACTATGATCGATACTTAGTTCGCAAAAATCCGTTAGTCAGGGTTAACAAAAGTTACTCAGGGTGATATTTTTTCGCATGGGAAATCTGGTAAAATTACCGTACTGTATAGTAATGAAATTTCTGGTGTAAAACTTTATTTTATTGTTAATTTTACATAAATCATTACCAAGGCGCTTAGGTGAAATTATCGAGCTTTTTAGTGTTCCCATAGAGCCAAAGAAAGGTAAATCTTACCATATTCTGGTAGTTTTGATGGTACTTTATTTCTTAGTCTATTTTGCGCATCGTATTTCTTTTTAATAAAATATAATATATCGCCACTAGTCGAAAAAGTAACATTTTCGTTTACTTAAAATTTGCTTCGTATCCTAGATGTTCCTTTTTGCTGTTGTATTACTCTCCTGACCAAACTGTTGGGACCATATTTCCCTGATTACGACTGCAACCTATGTTTTGGGAGTCAGAAATCCGAATCCGTCGTAAAAAAGGTATGTTGATTCAGAAAAAGTACGTTTTTGTGTCTGATTTCGTAACGTGAAATATCGACTTCTTTGTAAAACACATATAATTATAATTCAAATTAATGAAATCAAAACAAATACTAATTATATAGAAGAAAAATATAGATATCGCTTCATAATATTTCTTCCAAATTTTTTTGTTAATTGCAATTGATTGTTGCATTCCATGTTTTCATAAGCAGGAAAAAACTGTTTCTTCTTAATCTTTATGCCCACCTTTTCAAAAACTTTTCAAAAGAAGCAAAAACCTTCTTATCTTACACCTAGAAAAGTTGCTGCTCTTTTTTAGGCTCTATTATATGTAAAAGCAATATTTTTCTTAAAGCAAAATTCTAATTTGCATTTAATTTTTTTTTTATTTATGGTCGGCAACATTTAAAAGACATTAGATGAAAGAATTTGAAAGACAATTGACATAAATTCACCGCAGTATTAATTGAAGAGTAACTACAATCTATAGACGGGATCTTAAAGATGCATGCAATCTCTAAAATGAAAGAACTCATTGAGCGCAGTCTTAGCCATGGAATAATTTCCGCTGGCAAGCTTGCTTATGCGGACTCTTTGATTAAAAATATGCTAATCTAGATGGATATCAGAGGAAATTCTCATGTTCCTTTCAACAATACTTCTCAGAAAATATGGATTCTATTTATTCTTTATTTTATATTTAATTCAAGGTTTTCAGTTTTCATATTTCATTTCTTTAGGGCGCAAACTAACCTTTGAAAAATACATTTCCAAAAGATAAAATTAATGAATAAAAATTACTTTTTTTACTGCTTGTGTCAAAAAAAATTGTAATGATTGTAACTGCACTGCTTTTAGCTTCCCTTTAAAGCTAAAAAGAATCATAATATTATATCTAATTAATTTTATTTGCCATTCATACGATATCTGTTTATTTAAATTTTTATAATTACTATTATGATTTTTTTAACTATTAAAAAATGAATACTTTATTTGCTGCCTTCTAACACAAAAAATTTTTCTAAATTTTAATCCAACGGTTTTAAATGGCAAACATGTTATATTAATGAATATAAATTTTATAATTATTATTATGATGTTTGAAATAAAATCATAAATTTATGTCTAATCATTTTAAATAACAATCTTATAATATTTGTATTTTTACTAATCTTATAATAACTAACTTATCTTCTAATCTTATAATCTACTAATCTTATAATCTTATAATATTTGTATTTACTACTAAGTTGCTTGATATTATACAAAAAAAAATAATCTGTCTTCCAAAACTAAAAAAGAGTTATAAATATTTGTTTAGATAGATAATTAAGAATATTTGTTTGCTTAGAAATTTGAATAGTTACTTCCTAATATCTGTAAATTTAAAATTCGCCATGATGCTGCGAAAATTATTCAAATAAAATTATGTTTTGTATTTCCAAATCCTAAATTAATATAAATTTATATCTATTAACTTAACAGGAAATCAAGCAATGTTTTTTTCAAATAATTACGTAATTCTTGCTGCAATGTTTGAAACTGTAAACAAATTTATGGTTTATATGCTTTAGAATTGATTGGAAATTTTTATAAGTAATCAAATTTCTATTGGTAAGTAAAATTATTTTATTACTCTCTTTCAGATTTTTTATATATTTAATCAAATTACAAATTCAAATAACAAAATTTGTGATTAATAAATTAAATCAGGAAATACATTTTACCGCTGCTTACCTCTTTTTTTTATTTCCATTTTTTATTTAAATTTCGTTTCAAATTAAACGTATTCATAAACTTCATCGTCTACAATTGCTAAATTAAATACAAATAGAATGAAAGAAGGAAAAGAAAAGAAATTTGTCTCGCAATTAATATTAAATATTTCTACCGGAAAAAAAACTCCAGTGCTAAGTTACATTTTACTTTTTTAATGTTTCCTGACACTTTTAATATTTTTTCAAAAAATACTAAGTATTCATTTTTTAACGCATGTGTTTACTGATACGGACAATCTTTACAACAACATTTTTTAACTAGAAATTAGAACTAATTTATCCAATTTAATTTAAGAAGCATATTTGGATAGATAAAAAAAACTTATTAAATAACACGCATGAAAAGATTATTTAAGTAACATGTTATATTTTTTCCACCAACAGTAATAAAACGAAAATTGTTTTAAATGGATACTAATTAATTTTGGTGAAACAGCTTTTAATTTGCTTCTATCTCTAAATTGATGTACAATTTTCAAACTATAAAAATAGATTAATAAAAGAAAAAAATCAATTTGAAGAAAAAATAAGAATACTATATGCAATACATTAAAAAACTCATGAAAAATTTCATATATTAATGATATATTTTTCCGAAAATTTACTTATCAACAATGTATAATAAGAATGTAAATACCTTTTGATCTAATTACTGAATTTTTAACTACTGCTATTTATAATGAAATATACGAATATAATATACATACATTCTTAGCATTAACATTACTTTTTCTTAGATTTACACGGATAGGAAACGTGGTGCGATGACCAGGCAATTACTTCAATCATCTGCACTCCAATCAAAATAATGGCAGTATGTTGGCTGTATTCCCCAGTATTGTCTTTGGATCATCAATAAGGAGGCATTCTAGACCATCGCCAATGGCCCATTACAGTGTGACGTTAATAACCAAACTAAACCATTCAATGATTTTTTAATTGTTAACTTAATTCACGCAAAAATAACTATCTCAATTGAAACCACGGAATTATCTTCGGATGAAAGAATTTTATAATTGTGAGCAAAAATTTTTCAATTCGCTTAAAATTTTCTCGAGCTACGGCGTAATTCACAAAAAGTGAAATTAACATTAAAGGATCCAAACTTCCTCCTGACCCAACTATTGGGACTAAACTTCTCAGATTGCGGCTGTTTCCTATATTTTGTGGATTAGAAATGCAAATGCATGGGGAAAAAAAGGTATGTTTATTCTGAGAAAATGTGTTTTTGTATCTGACTTCGTAGCTTAAAGTATAGTCCTCACTAATTAACTAGCATATTTGAGATCACTCCCTCTAACCATTACGATTGAGTCCTTGAAGGGGAAAATCGGTAAATTAGATCAAAAGTATTTCAGGGTGGTCCGTTTAATTGTTGCACACTTTCATCTATGGTGGTTAGAGCACCCAACTACAAGCCCAGCTGTTCTCGGTACGAATCTTGCCGGCAGCTAACGAACATCTCTCACACTCATTTTTCCCTCCAAATGCATTTGTTCAAAAATGAGTATATGCTATTTCATTTTTTAATGCACGGGTTTTCAAATTCGACTAATATTTATTTCGCTGCTATTTTGTGGCACATCAGCTCAATTTTTAGCTCCTTTTAACACTGCACAATTGAACATTGTTTAGCACAATCTAAACACCAAGATATCATATTAAAAAAAGAGAACTATCCGCCTCTTTCTATTTACGATTTGAGAAAAATATTTTGTTTTCTGTCTATTTTTGTTTAACAAGCTACCATTTAACAATCCTTAGTTTAATAAAAATAATTTCATAAATGCTTTCCTTATAGGTAAGGAAAATAAACTTGATATCAATTAAGAAGGCAATAAGTTTACATAGTTAATTATAGAATTAATATCTTTATAGTGCAATATCGTTATTAATAGATGGAGTTCATATTGGAATAAACAGTAACACTGAATAATATAATGTTATTTATAATTTCCCAGGCTCAACTAATTTAATAATTGTGAGTAACTTTCTTTTTCTGAAAATATATTAGAGCAAGCTACTATTTATTAAATCACTCTTATATTGATTAGCTCAATCTAATATTGATTAACATAATCTAAATACTATGAAATGATGTGAAAAAAATGAAAGTTACTCGCATGTTAGCAATTAAAATCTATTAAAAATATTGTCTTTTCGCTCTATTTCGTTTTCCACTTCAAAGACATTTTATTACAAATTATCAATAACAGCCAACTGAAGTAAGACTAAAATTATTCAAAAAATTATGACAATCTAACATTTAACAACTCTTAGTTTAAGAAAACAAACTTCTCGTACATTTTAATGATAGCTGAGGGAAATAAACTCAATACCAATTAAGAAGGTGATAAGCTTACATAATTAATGATAAAATTAATATCTCTGTTAATGCAATATCGTTATCAATACAAGGAGTTCCTATTGAAGTAAAAGGTAACAATGAATAATTTAATGTTATTCATAATTTACTCGCCACAACTAATGTAATTATTGCGAGGAACTTCAATTTCCCGAATATTGATTAACACAATCTGAATGTTGCAAATAGAAAAGCTCGAAGATTTATTAATTTCATTCAAAACTGTTTCCTCAAACATGTCATGAGAGTTAAAGTTAGATAGAATTTAGTATCATCGTAATTATATTGCTTGTTAAACGAAAATAGTTAGAGAAGATTTATTGAATATAGTAACACGACAAACTCGCAATTTTCAAACATTAATGGGGTTCTTCTCATATTTTATCTATCACTTTGACTTACTTTGCATAAACTTTGCTTCATATTTGATTGTTTTGACTTCGGTTGTTTCAAAGTAAAATGATATCACAAATAATAGTTTTATTCGACCGATGTTAACTGAATAGTATCAAATTCAACTAATTAGCACGATAAACTAAACTATAAATCTTCTGTTTATTCATAGATTAAGTTGAACGTTAAAAATATATCGCATCGCATCCTACAAACTTCATTTTCTGAATATATTTATGATACTTTAAAATTATTTTGAGAACAATATTGGGCTTCATATAACTCACTTATTGTAAAGAACAGAAAAATTCTGAACAAATTGTTTTAAATAAAATCAATTCGTACTGCACAAGTAATCACTTCGAACGTATATTCACATACGAACTACTGAAATATTTTAAAAGATATGCAAAAACGTTTCGAAATGCTCTAGAAACATATTTATAAACTTGTTAAAATGTAGCCAAAAAATACTTAAAATACTTCATTCGTTTTCTAAAAAACGCATTGCAAAAATGTTTCAAATTCTTTTCTTTTGAAACATTTTTGCAAATATTGCAAATTCTTTTCTTTTCTGTGACACAGAAAAGAAAAGTTGTGTTGCCCTCTATTTATTAGTTATTAAAATAATCTATTTGAAATTAAAGAATTAAGAAAATTATATGTAAAAGCTGCAATAAAGTTTTGTTCCGCTTAGCAAAATCCGGCTGACAATTGATGAAAAAATTCATTGCACCAGTTGATAGTATACGTCTTGCTTTTTAAACGTCTTCACAGCAAAAAAAAATTTAATGCTTATTACCAAGTTATTTTTATCAATATTTGTATCAATTTTTTTCTTATTAAATTTGTGTTTAAGGTTTCAATAGTTTACATTTTGTATCAAGAAGAAATATTTCAATGACAACATCTAAAAAATATTTCGTATTCTTCTATTCAAACAACGTCTTTCTGAAAACATGCATTTTTTTTTGTCTTCGTAATTCATATATATAACAGTACTAAAATGAATCACAAAAATAAAATGAATATCTCAAAAATATTCCCTATTCTTAAATATTATAACAACATTATCAAAAGACTATTTTTGATGCAAAAGTCTGTTCGTACACTTCATTTGTAGAATAAATAACAAGAGAAAAAGAAAACATCTTAAAAGTATTTCATATTTTTTTTATATTCACACTCACAACCCATCATATATATATCAAAACAATAATTTGTATGTATTTTCTTGTAATTTATTTCCATAATAAATTTTTAAATTACAAGTATAAAGATACAGATATTCATAATCTGTAAGATGTTTTATATTCTGTCGAATGTAAATATAGAGATATTAATATTGATAGAAGTGTATATTTTTAGAATTAATTCAGCCCTGTGATTGCTAAACCGTCGATCGCAAACTATTAGTAACTGGCGGGAACATTTTTGGTGATCGCGTTGAAGCTCAGGTTAGCTGACCTAGATTCTTCCATAGACCTGACGAATGTAAATGTATGTTTAAAAAAAATTTGGTAGTTTTTCCTTTCTTTTTTTTTCTTTTGGTTGATGGCTCACAGTAGCATCTACAAATTGTACGTTAGCTTTTTCAAACATTTGCTGACCATTTAGCTTTTTCAAGTTTGCAGACAACTAATTTGCACCATAGGTTCCCAACCCATTTTGACTCGCTACCCAATTGGTAAGACAAATTGCTTTCAACTCCCTTAAAAAATATTTTTAACAAATCAAAAAAAAAAATTCTTTGTTACATCCGTTATTTTTGGTATGGTTCACTTTTTATCATTTATTGAAAATTCCACTTTACCAAATTTTTCATATTTGAATTTTTTAATCATGTTTTTATCAAGCTTGGTTTATCGTAAAAAATAAGTATTCTTCACAAACTTCTAAGTTGAACGCAAAGCACATTTTAAACAAATTATTTTAAATTAACAAAATTACAAATTATTGCGATAAAAGAGCAAAAAGAGCAACCAAATTCATTTTAATTCATATTTTACCAAATGATATTTTTCATTGCAAGTGTATTTCTTTTATTCAATTTCAAAATACATTAAAAATTGCAAGAGAAAAGAAGTTCGACCAAAAGTGATTACGTTATTATTTGTAAAAAATGTAATAATACAATGAAAATGTTTTTTACAGCCTATTAACTTTCTCTTGAAAAAAATATCAAGTCGATATATATAGCTAGAGTATACATCCCGAAAAACGATATATATTGATTTGATTTTTTTTTCTCAAAAAGATGACAGACTATTAAACGACTTGGATATTTTATAACTTGTTTTTGTTACCTATTGACTTTTTGCAGTATTTCCACGATATATCAACGAAATGTTTCCTGTACATTTCTACTTTCATACATGTCCACTTTAATTTACATATTACTATAAAAGGTTTCAAGAACAAAGAGAGGTTGGGATAACCCAGTGTTTTAGTTAATCTCACTCCGGTCCAAAGGTTTCGAGGTTCGATACTCGACTCCGCTTAAATCCACCAAGCTCATGCGATAAACGTGCTCGTGAAACCTGTGGAATCGAAAGTCCTGTGATAGGTTGCTGAGTAGTACCATGGATACAGGGATATGGAGAAAATTTCCTTCCTCTTCAGATTTATGTCTAAATTAAGAAATTTGCCTCACAAATTGTGATGGCATGTCTCAGGGTTTCCCTTTCTCATATTTCCTAGACCGTCGCCAATAGCCCATTGTGCAGCTCTAGTGTGACGCAAATAAAGTATCTAACTACCAACAAGAATAAAGAGGACTTCCCGAAAAAAAGTTTGCTATTGTTGCATATTCTTACGAAGATAAATATTGATAAAAAGTTTCCCGTTATTCAATATTTTATAACCATCATTAAACAGCCAAATCAGTTTTGAGTTTACGACTACTAATATTCACCGTAGCCTTGTAATTTTGAACCCATTCCAGAAGACAAGGAAAATCCTGGATCAAGTATTGAGAAAAAATAACCTTCGTGGAAAACTTTTTGATCGAACTAACTCGTATTTGCGTTACATGGAGAGGGAAACCACGAAAATATCCCATGGTTAGTCTGATAGCAAGGGGGCTCTAACCCGTGATTCGTCGACCAGTGAGGATATTTTACGTCAGCACTGTGGTCCGTGTGAGCCGGGTGTAAAATTCGAATCGACCACCCGTTGCTAAGATTCGAACCCGGTTCACCTAATTATAAGGTGAGCGCTCTATCCCCTGAGCCTCCCACGTAATTATGTATAATAATTTTTCTACAACAAATTAAAATAATACAATAGCAATGCGTCGCAATTATTGTTTTTTTTTCTTAGTTTAGTAAGCGTCCCACATAATACTTACATTTGAAAACAAAATTTGCATATAAAAAAAATATTGTAAATTGGAAAAGAAAAATCGAAGTTATGAAATCAGAGTTTTTTTTAAATTTTACATTGAATAAACATAAAAACAGAAATCACCAATAAAAAAAATCATTAAAAAAAATGAAGCTGACTTCAAATTTTCCAATTTCTAATTTAAAATATTTTTAAGCTGTGAATGGTTATAAACTTCCAGTAAAACATAATGAAATGCTCTTTTAGAATATTTTTCATAACTTAAAAGATTTTTGGTGAAACTTCTCATATGAAGCTTAAGTTCTGCTGGTTGAACAACTTGCAACTTTTATTTAAAAAAAAACTTTTTCTCCGCTTCATAGAGAAGAAAAATACGTTTATACATTCTTTGCCGGTTCAAAAGTCTCATTAAAACCACCGAAGACTTAGAAACATTCTGGCAATGCTGCATCTTTTCAAAACTAGAACCCTTAGGGTACAATCATAAAACTCTCGGGGTGCCTTTTAAAGATAACCAATGATTAAAAAGGGGTAGCTAAGGTGGAATAAGAAATGAAAATTGAATTTTTTTTTATACATATAAGACATATGAATACGCCTTATTATTTTTTGCTAGTAAAAACCATTAAATTTTCTTGACTTTTAATTAGCTTGATTTATAACATTCATTTATCGTTTTATTTTTCTTCAAGTCTTTGAATATGATATTAAAAATAAACAAAGTAAAAGCGTTTAATGTATTAAAATGCTTAAAAAGTTTCATTTTCTATCATTAGAATAAGATCAATTTTATGTAAAAAATTATATTGAAAAACTGTATTATATCTCTTTTATTATCTCTAAAGCATCGTCAAGAAGCAGTGTATTTCTAAGCAAAACCTAAATGTTTTTGCGCAGTGTTATAAGACACATTTTTGCAAAGGTAATTTAAAATAACAAAATTTCAGTTAAATACTCAAAAATTTTATTAAAGATCATCCTAAGAACTAGAACGAAGACTAGACGATCGAAACTAGAATCATGGCAAAGCCGGCATGGGCTGTATGGCGTTCTAGAAGCTCGGGCATGAATGTATTTTACCACTTCGTTCTATCTATCCTTCTTGTGTTGTTAATTTGCCTATATGATGCCCACGAAAAAATGATCAACACTCCACCTAAACCTTCTTTCTCTTTTTGAAAAATTAAATAGAATGAGCAAAATAGTTTTCCTTGCTTCAGACAAAATCCATTTTCAAAAAGAAGTGGCGATAGTTATTTCGTCACTTTGACGAAACGTTCGCTCTGATCATGTACCACGAAATGGTGGCGTGAAAGAAAAAATTTGATTAAAGATCATCCTAAGAACTAGAACGATGACTAGACTATCGAAACTAGAATCATGGCAAAGCCGGCATGGGCTGTATGGCGGCCAAGAAGTTCGGGCATAAATATATTTTACCTCCTCGTTCTATCTATCCTTCTGGTGTTGTTGATTTCCTATACGGTGCCCACGAAAAAATGATCAACAATGCCACCTATACTTTCTTTCTCTTTTTGAAAAATTAAATAGAATGAATGAAATAGTTTTCGTTACTTCAGGCAAAATCCATTTTCTAGAAGAAGTGGCGATAGTTATTTCGTCACTTTGACGAAACGCTCACTCTGATCATTTACCACGAAATGGTGTTGTAAAAAAAAAGTTTCGCGTGATTTGAGTATCTATTTTTCACTATGCTGGCTCAAATTCAAGTGATATTATGAGAGCTCATGCACTTATCTATTTATTTTAGCTTGAATTACCTGATCAACTGCGCTAATCAATTTGTAGCATTATGTCTAATGCATTTGGCAAGATTCGTTTCCTCCAGATAGTAAGCTCTTCAATTTGATGAAATTTTTTCTCGGAACATAAGCCAGGAAACGTTTTCGTCAAAAACGAAAAAACTTTTTTGTATTTTGAGAGTCTAATTTTTTACATATGCAGTAGCTAAAAATTCCAATTTTGTTACAAAGGAAATATTGAATAAAGGTTAAAAAAACACCAACCATTGGCAAAAATAAAAAATTTCAAAACAAATGAACATAAAGTTATCTAAGAAATTTTAAATATGTCCTCAAAAACAAAAGGAAAAATCTTAGTTTGCAGACTTCATTCATTTCTTCAATCACGAAAAAACCAGCATGCATAAAAAAATAGATTAAATCCTTTCATGCAATTGAAGAAAAGACATATTTCTAATCTTTTCATTTGAATAAACTCTGAATAACTTACATCAAAATGTTATTTTAACATTGCTTACATGTATGTACTTAAAGAAATAAGAAAAAAATATATATAAATGGTAATGTCTTATAGGAACTCAATTTAAGTAGAAGTTTTCGTGATTCTTTCTCATTCAAACATTAAGCAAAAAGTTAGGATATTAAGCTTCATAAATAAAAAGGATTTAATGCTGAATTTTCTCTTTTGGAATAAAAAGAAAGAAGGCAAAATTATTTCATATTTAGTTTATTGATTTCATTATCAACTCATGATACATCTCTGCATTTTTTATCAATTCAAAAATAAAACAATGCACTTATTACTTTCTTTTATAGCTATTTAGTTGTCCCTTCTTTCTTTCTTTCATTTTTCTTCTTTTTTTTTCTTTTGCTGCGTATTCCTTTATTTTGCTATACAAGAACACTGAAAAAAAAATTACACTAAAAAAGTTATGATCGAAACTAATAGATAAAATTTACTGTGCTTCTGGGTCTACAGGAACACCAGAAAAGCTCAATAATTCTTACCGAAGCGTTTTAGTAATGGTTTTCGTTAGTTGTTTCTAATGGCACTTGCTTCTTGCGAATTAAGTCAGAAAGGTGAGCCTTTCGTTTGACAAGAGAGCACCGCAAGGGTGAAAATACATCTAAATCCAGTACCCTACTGATAGATCACTCCCTTGTGAGGCCACTTCTTCAAGTTAGATATAAATCTGTAGGAAAAGGAAATTTTCACCAGATCCTTGTACCCATGGTACTGCTCAGTGACGGACCACAAACTTTCGATTCCACAGATTTTGCAAATACTTATACCATATCTACATGGAGTGGAGGATCGAACCCAAGCCCCTGCGGACCGAAGTTTGATAACCATTGGGACACCACGACCTATGATTCTTGTAAAATTAACAATAAAATATGATTTAATAATATGAGATAAATTTGGTAAATGTGGTAAAATTTGGTAATTTTATCACGATACCTTAGAGCATAGCATAAAATCCATCCGTTCTGTCTAACTTACTTTTCAGTTTTGTACTTTTAACTAAATGTACGGTAATAATTATGTGTGGCTATAATTTTGAAAACCAGAATTCCCGGTAAGCCGTTGCTGTATGAAAAGTAAAATTACTAAGTGAAAGGTTTAAAAACCGTATGTTTTGATTTTATTAACCAGAATTTTGGTGTCATTGCAGTACGATAATTTGACCAGAATTTTTTTTTACGTGTAAAGTAATTAAGAAAAATTTTACACAGAACGGTGTATAATATTACTAATTAAGTTTTTAATATAAGAAATTGAAATTTGTTAAAAATTTTTATTTGTTTATTATGCTTTTGCAAGATGCACATTAGAGCCGACTTGAAGGAGTTCACCATTGAAGGAGTTCAGCTACATTTGGAAAAATTTAATTTCGAAATAGTTTTTTTTTTTAATAATTTCTTTTACGTTAACATTTTTTTATCACTTATATTTCCTTTTATACCAAACACATAGATTGCCTTGATTCATAAAAAGTTTACAACAAGTACAACATCATTATTTTTATTTACATTTATGAATTTGTATTAAGTTCATACCCTCCAACTTATGAGGATTTTGAAAATAATTCTTTCTAGTGGTATCGAACCAAAGTAGAAATTTTTAAAGCAAATGGATCTCTCATAAAACTTTTATCAGAACTTAAGAATCTAGCCATATGGCCTGCACTTTTATAAGTAATAGTGGACAAGTTACGCTAAAATTATTTTTTTTTAAATATTAAGAAATTAATTTTGCTACCGTCTGAAAAGAAGATTTCTGAAACTACGGAAATTCCGTAGCAGTTGGAGGGTATGTAAGTTTAACGTCTTATTCCTCTTACGCAATTGCAAATATATTCAACACTGCTAGTAGACTAAAAATATTAATAACTAAATATATACTGCTAGTAAACTTTAAATAACCGATGAAAATATTTAAATATTATCATTAATCTCACACAACCATGTCCAATGAGTCAAAGTGGCGATTCGCACAAAACATTTGGTGCCTTAAATAAAAACAACTTCTTGTAAGTTTTAGGTTCAAATCTGAGTTGAGTTGAAAATTTCGTGGAGAAAATATTTCTGGTAAAATTTCCGCACTGTATGGTAATGACACTTCTAATTTAAAAAAAAACCATAATTCCAGTTACTAAAACAAAAATTTACAGTATTTAAACCATTCATTTGGTAATTTTTCAATTCATATGTCAACGTTTCACCGGAAATTCTGGTTTTCAAAATTATAATTCTTATTACCACACATGTAGTAAGAAGTAAAAAATCGAATAAATGGTTTTTATGCCATGCTCTAAGGTATCATGATAAAACTACCAAGTTTAATCACGTATTAAAAAAAACACGTTTTATTGTTACATTAACCAAAATCATTATAAGGAGCTTCAATAAAAATTACCAAGTTTTTTGGCGTTTCCATAGAAACAGAAACCCGGTAAATTTTATCAAATTCTGGTAGTTTTTCACACTTTTTTTTTCTCAGTGTACAAGTCTACGAAGCTAAATATTAAAAGTAGCACATTATCCATAACATCAGTAATCCAGAACTGATAATATTATAACTAACTAAAAACTGATATTTTTGTGCATTACATAGAAACAAACGTGAAAATCTCTCATACTTTACCGCAAACTCATGAGTAATCTATCAACGAGACTAAAGTATGAAGTCAATATGTTTAGACTATAAAAAAAATTGAAGCATTATCCTATTTACATATTCAGTCAAATATCATATAGAAAAATACTTAAGGAAAAAAATAGTAATTCTTTGTTAATGACATTTTGGTATAACCTGGAAACAGAGGCTGCTGAATTTAAACAATATTCAATCATTCACAGTTAGTTCCCCAATATGAATATCTGTCAATTTCTAAACAATATAAAGCCGGTAATAAAATTAATTAAAACTTGCCTTTATGGAGAGTTTCTCGCACGTTACATAGGAAGAAAATTTAAAACATGGTTTACCCCGAACTCAAAACGACTACCACTGAGGCTATTTTATGAAGCCAATAAAGTTTGTGATAAGAAGTTAAGCTAAACGATCCCAGCCGGGATTTGAACCTTGGCCTTGTTTCTAAACTCAGTCAAAGATCATACAGAAAAATACAAAAGAATAAGTATTGATTCTAGACTTCTCAGTTGAATTTAGGAACAGGCTGTTAAAATTGATATTAAAAAGTTTTTAATTAATCATCATTAACTCATTAATATAAATATCTGTCCATTTAACCGGGAACATGACTAATACCAAATTCAAAAGCAAACAAGCACTGAGATTGTTTGAGATCAATATGATCTGGATTAGGACTTATTTCAAAAGATCATAAGCCTTTGGCTTGTTTCCAAACTCATTCAAAGATCATGTGTAAAAATGTCACAAAAGAATAAGAATTAATAATTCTCTATTTGAGGACTTCTTGACTGAACTTATAAACAGGAAGATGAAATCGATCGTAAATAGTTTTTAATTTTTCGCAGTTAACTTACCAATATAAATATCTGTCCATTTCTTAGCAATGCAATGAAACCGGGAACATGGTTTACCTCAAATTCATATGCAAACAACTACTGAGGTTGACTTATGAGGTCAATATTTTCTTTATTGAGACTTAATTTAAAAGACAACAAATCTTTGTCTTGTTTCTAAATTCAGCCAAAGATCATATAGAAAAATACCAAAGTAATAAGAATTAATTATCTACTTCCGAAAACAAGCTGTTGAAATTGATCTTAAAAAGCTTTTAATTGTCTACTGTTAGTTCACCAATATACCTGTCTATTTCTAAATAAATAAATTTTCTTAAAATATTTCGTTCACTCGTATAATTTTCTTTACAGCTGTAACTTTCTTTACTGTAGCGCAATAGCAAAAAGATGACTATACAATAAGTCATAGTTATGTTCGCAGAAATTTAGTTAAACCAATAATCATCCAAATGACTGTTTCAATAACCAAGGCTGAATAGACAAAATCTTTTTCAAATATCGCTTACTTAATCGCCTAGAATATTCTTAAATAAAAGAAAATTGCAACGATGTTAAAATGAAGCCTCAGGTTTCTATCGAAAATCAATACATTTTCTGTGCTTATTAATCAGAAAATGCATACATTCTAAGAGTAAAAATAACAATTATTTTAACAATTTTGATGCCTTTAAAATATTGCTGAGATCTATCGGTTTTTATCGTACTTCATATGAAGTTCTAACATTTATTCTTAAAATATGTTTAACTAAAATCCATTATATTTCTTGTTCTAAGCAACATTTATTTTTTAAAAGATTTTATTTCACTTTTTGCAGCATCCTTTTTCCAGATGGGTCAGTAAAAAGTTTTTCTTTAGCAATCTTCTATTTAAACTGCACAACCCCTTGTCGGTCATAAATCAAATTCGTTTGAAAAATTGTCTACGTAAGAAGCATTATCTGAAGCTATTCTTCAAAACAATAAAAATGATAAAAGTTACTAGTAGGAAATGATAAAGCTTTGTTTCACTCATAGCTTTGTTTACAAATTAAAAATACCATTCAGCAGAATAAATATAGTTTAGTTTTAAGTGTTTGTACATTGCGCAGCAAAATAAACGGACAACTCTGAATAACTTTTGATCTAATTATAGGATCTTCACATTCTAGGACTCAATCTTAATGTTTCAAAGTGGTGACGTAAAATATGCTAATTAATTAGTGCAGACAATAGTTTAAGTTATGAAATCAGAAACAAAAAAAATCAATATTTTAGCTGAAATTTATAATTATTTGTTTAAAGTCTCCTTATGTTTGGAGGAAAACAAATCATTTTTAATACGGTTATTAAATGTTTTGCTCTTAGCAGTTACATTAAATTAAATTCTTTTATCACAAAAATACTGACAACTTGATTAGAGTTGACTACTACATTCGTAATCAAACTTTAAAGTCTATTATTTAAATGTCGAAGAATCTAGATACTGATTAATGTTGACATTAACTTTTAGGCAAAGTGCAATTAATCATTAAAGTTTAGGATAATCCCAGTAGCATAAAGTCCTTTGAAGATATTGCGATAGACTAGATTTAAAAGCTTTGCATTCTTATTCTATAGTCTTCTTATTATCTCTAAAATATAAATTTTTCTCTTCAAGATATAGCTGGCATTTAAAGTCAGTTCCGGCGGCTTTTAACCTGTTGCTTATAAAAGTTATTGTTCAATTTATACTTTTATTTATACTGAATTCATAAAATGTTTGAAGGTTTATAAGTTACATTTTTAATTTTTTAAATTTCCAAATTTATTAAATTCAAAAATGTAGCGAGCATGCAGTTTAAGAAATTTTCTGTCATTTTAATTTAATATTGTACATTGCATATTTAAAAGCGTTTGTAAAGTTTCGTCGTTAACACAGTTCAAATTTTTTAACCTTTTTTTTCATTTTTCGATATAAATTTCAATGTTTTTCAAGACTATGATGATCAAACACGTGATAGATTCAAACCAACAGCAAAAAGGAATTTTTGCAAAATAGAACGCTGTTTTTAAAATTACCAGTGGATCATTCACTGCAAATAAATATTAAGCAAAATTAATATACTTCGATTTGCACTGTAGTGTAAATGCACATAAGAGGCACGAACATGTTTTCCTGTCGCTATGAATAATATACTAATTTTATAACTGTTGTGGGGTTCTAACAGTTATTTATAACTGTTTAGTCTATCTGATTTTTATTCTGATTGCTTAGTCTTTAGTTTCGTTTATCTTTAGTAGTATCATCTATGCTAATTACGATTAGGACTCAAGAGCCACAATTTATTGAAAATCATAAGCGTTTGTGATTCGATCAATATTTGAATAGATACTTCTCTGCATTTTCTGGACTCATAAAAATATGCAAAAATAGACCATTGTTGTATTACAGCATTGATTTAAATAACTTTCATATAGGCTGAAAAAGTTTTCCAAATTCTTAATCTTTAAAAAGTTGAATCACTTTTTAGTTCGTTAAAATATATATTAGTATATTTCCAATTACAAACATTTTTGCAGTGAAAAATAAAATCTATAAATAATCTTTAAAAGAATAAACTACACATGCAGAATTTTAACTGGTTCAGCCGTATTCATAAATTTATTTAAATATTTTTATAAATTTATTTGTATATTCATTCTAATATTCAATAATAAAGTTGTAAGGTTCTTATTCTGTTCCATTATGTTTACCTAGCAGTGAGGGGCATTGTTTTTATGATGCTACAAACAAGTATAGCGAAATTTAGAGAAAAAAAAAATTTCTCTTATTTCTTGCATTCTGCAAAATAATTCTTTTTTTAAACGAAATCTAAAGAATTAAAACTATCTGGTAAGAAGGATAATATGGCTTTCTTACATTTTCACATGAAGAAGTATGCAAAAGGAAAATCATTGATCTCATTTAATGTGAATGTAGAAATCATACCATGAGACAAATCAATGCAAATGATGGCAAAATAAAAGCTTGAAATCACCCGGCAAGCACTTAAAAATTCAATAAAACAAAAAGTATTTATACAGATCCACATTTAGAATTAAATCTCTCCCTGCCTCACAGAAAATAATAGAGTACAAATCGTTCTAATAAAGAATATATTGCTTATTCATAACAACAGCATAGTTACTAAACCTTCATCAGCGAAATATTTACTTTGTCCATGCATGTAGGTGAAATTTACTCGAATAGAAGAAGATTCTGGTATCCTTAATACGCGGAATATAAGACAAGTCCACATTTTTCATCACAATCAATAAATCGACTCAATGTTGAACCATAAAATCACCACCTTGAGCCATAATGCAATGCAAATTTTAATAAGGAGTTAATATGAACTATTTTTTAGTTCAAGTTGAAGCATACTATTACGTAATTAATTTCAAGAAGGGCGAGAATAAAGTTCAACTTAGAGCCAATATTAAAGACGTAATAAATGTGAACGATATTATGGTTCAACACGCCATCAAATTTCTAACAATGTACTCACTACAATTCACAATTCAAAATAGTCTTTGTATACTAACTATTTTAATTCAATTAGGGTTTAGCGTATGATCAATTTCCTTAACCTAGACTAAATTTTTAAAGGAAATTGAAATTTTAGGAACTAATTAAAGTCCGAGGATAATACAGTAAAAAGCAATTAGCTTAAAATTTCTTGAAGCATATAAGGTAACACAGACGAATGGTGCCAACTTAAAACAATTTTAACATTTTTTATTAAAGTTTATTATTAATTATATTTATTATTAATTATATTTATTATTAATTATATTTATTATTAATTATATTTATTATCATTTCTTGAAAATATTTCGTGTCCATATAATTACAAGCTAATAAATGAAGTAGTACTACATTTTTACACTTTTGTACCATTATAGTTCCCATTTCCTAAACATTTGGATCGCATATTTACTTTGACAATTTTGCAACTGAAAAAATTTTAACTTATTTTATTTACTTATTAATTTATATATCTGGCTATCTATTTATCCAATTATTTATTTAATTAAAGATTTTTTATTTATTTATGTACTGAGGAAACTCGTATACAACTACGTATGCAAATTCCAATTACTGCACTTTCAATTTGAGACTTTGATAAAATTTATTTCATATTTAATCTCTTACAACATCAATGACGGAAAATTTTATTTTAAGTGCCAGTATTCAAATTGATGATCATAAAATTTCTTAAACATAAATTTGGGTATTTGCTCATTGCAATAAATTTACTCAACTTAGCACCATATTAAGGTTGTAGCGTATCTGAATGATGCTATAGTTGAATTCAATCTAAAATTTTCTAACATTCTTCTCATGATCTCAAAATAATTGAATCGTCAACTTGGCAAGTGTCAAATAATTCTATTTCCTTTTCTTTATTTCTAATAATAATGTCGCAATAATTTAATTTAGATTTCATAAACTCGATTTCATATTCAATCTCTTTCAATATCAATTTTGATTAAAATTTTAATTCATGAGATAGTTCTAAAAAAATTTTCTGTTGCCATTTTCTTAAGAACAAACTCTTATTATTTCTAAATTTTCTTTTTCCTCGTTTGTTATTAAAAATTAGCTCGTTTTAATAACTTTTCTCCACTTAGCACCATATTAAGGTTGTAGCACAGCTGAACGATATTATGGTTCAATTCAATCTAAAATACCTAACAATCATAGTATAATAATGATACCATAATTGAGTCATCAATTTGACAAGTTAATGCAAAATAATTCAAATTCTTCTTTTTTCCTTGCTCCTTCTCATATTTTTTTAATTTGAGTTTCATAAACTCTTTATCATATTTAATCTCTTTTAACATCAATCATGATTAAAATTTCAATTCATAAACAAATTCTAAAAACAAATTGTTGATTGTCATTTCCTAAAAACAAACTCTTATTCTTTTCCTTCAAGTTTCTCTTTACTTATTTGTTATTAGGTATTTGCTCATTGCAATAACTTTGCTTAACTTAGCACCATATTGTAGCACATTTGTATATTATGTCTCAATTCAATCGAAATGTTTAACAAACTTCGCATAATCTTCGTAGTGATATCAAAATAATTGAGTCGTCAATTTGGCAAGTTAATGTAAAATAATTCAAACTCTTTTTTTTTCTCGTTTCCCAATCATTTTCGTTTTTAATTTGAGTTTCATAAACTCCATTTCATATATAATCTCTTTCAACATCAATCATGATTAAAATTTTAATTCATGAGCTTGTTCTAAAAACAAATTGTCGGTTGCCATTTTCTTAAGAACAAACTTTTATTCTTTTTTTTTAATTTCTCTTTACTCATTTATTATTAGAGAAAATACCAACCTGATGTATCATTTGTTTTATAAAAAGCAGAAACTTCGTTTTTAAATGCGTCAACAGATTTGAGTTCACACCGTTTATGAGTGCTCATTTATATTTCAAGGAATTTGTAAAAGAGTAAAGCAGGATAGTTTTAGGCAGAAGAATAATTAATTCATTCCTCCTTAGTGAATTGTCCCCAACCACGTAGTTAATTTTTCAGCTATCATTTATCCAGATTCCCCGACGTTGGAATATAAATAATCTTTTCTCCCGACTTCAAAAAGGATGAAGTGGGAGTGGAAATCCTTTTTAATAAATTGTTGTCGAAACTGACAGCGAAAAGACATGTGTGGTAAAAGTTGCTTCGTCTCGATGATTTGTAATGTAGAGGTGGCGATTTATCTCTTACTTTGTCAATTCATCAACACCCTTTCAGCAGGCCACGTAACTGTTCGAAACCACCTTGGCTTCCGAGTTTTTGGCGTGAAATAGCCAGAATACGCAGTTTGCAAAATGAATTTTTGTAAGAAAGAAGGGAAAACAAAAAAGAGTTATGTCTTTTAAACATTAAATGAATAATGATAGCCGTCACCATCAAAAAAAATTTAGATTTAAAATTGTTATGAAACCATTTCATGTTTCTATTTCCTTTAAAGTTTTTGGATAAAAGGGAAATGTGCGACTTTTTTTTATGCCGAAATACTTCCTAAGTATTATTGGTTTAAACAAAAACGAAACTAATAATGATAATGAATGAATGTACAGTTTTTTTTTCTTTTTTTTTTTTTAACAAGACAAGAATTGTCAGTGTAATGACTAGATTCAATCAAATCAAGAAATAAGAAATTATTTAAAGCATACGTAATAATTTAAGTCAAGAAAACTTTATTTATGTTTATTTAAATGTAATCCTAACTTTTAAGGCGTTTTCTGCTTGAAGTGTCGTTTCCTTTTTTTCGTTTTAAAAAAATCTAAATATAGAATTCTGCCTAATTCTACCTGCAACGAAAACTGCATCGATTCTATTTAAACTATGTTAATTTTAAAGGAATATTAACGTTAGCTATTTTTTGAGATACTTCAAAATGAAAGTCTTACATTAAGGACCTGGAAAATATTTTTCATATTTTAAATTTAGTTTAAAATCTGTAGAAAGGCACAAAAGTAAAAACTAATACGTTCATTTATATAATTTTTATCTATTTAATATTTTTATTTTAATTAATATTTTTATTTATTTATTGCCTTTATGTATTTAATTTATTTATTTCATCAATTTAGTTAAAGCTATCAATACTTTAAACAAATGGCTATGTGCAAAAGCCATACATAATTGTCATTGCATGTAATAAAAAGCCCTTGTATATGCAGTTGATAAGTAAATTAAATGAAGAAATATGATAATTGTTATTTGAGAAGAAAAATATACTTTTTTAAGTTATTAAAATAATAGTATCTTTCCATCTGCACGACAATGCAATGTATAATTTATCTTTGCTTTCTATATAAATGCCAACTTATATTTTAAGAGCAATTCAATGTAATGTACAAATATTCGAAATGAGTAAACATTTTTAAAAAATCGATTTTTGAACATTTTCTCAGCGGTATAGTCTTTTACAATGATTATAGTCAGAATTTATCATTCATTATATCCATCATCTGAATAAATCCCGCTTAAAAGCATTTCAATTTAAAAATAGTTTAAATTCTAAATTATCAGAAAAATCGGGAAATTCATCTCTACATAAGCAACATTTAAATTTAGCTCTTTACAATACTGACTTAACATTCAGCATGTATATAACTGATATGTAACGTATTCAGTATATAATATATTTCTTACGACTTTGTAACATTTTAATCGAGAAAAAGGGTAAATAATCACTGAAGTAGTCAGATTTAAACTGGTTAACCCCTTCTTTCTCGCTCCTGTGAAAATGACGGGGTGAGGTTTCGCCCTCTATTTCTCGCTCCCGTGAAATTTCCGGGCTGGGTGTTCAGTAGTAACGGGCCAATAAGAATAAAACTAATTCATTTCTTTTACCCGGAAAACATTTTATTTCCCATTTTACACACCAGGTGGCAGTACCAGGATATTTTTAAGGTAATTATAGATAGTTAGTTTATTTGAAAGTAGATATCAGCACTAATCAAATATGTGTATTTGGCAAAATAGGCACTTTTATGATCGTTTCCTTGAAAATTAACCGATGGTTAAGGGGTTAATTTACGCAGCTAAGATAAAATTTAAATTAGAAAAATGTTTTTTTAAACTTATTTTGAATTAAATTTTTTAACTGTTTAATCCAAAAATGATGATAAATTATCCTTAGACAAACTAATTTTAACTTGACTGTTTAACTTAACTGACGCCACAAATTCAAAATTCAGTCGAAAACATATATTTTTTTTAATTTTTCAATATTTTAATCAAAAATTTTCATAAACTGTCATTGGAGAAGCCAATTTAAACTAGGCTTTCTTCCTCACTGATTTAACATTTTGTGTAGCACCATATTTTTACCCCTTTCATATCCTAGAAACTAAAATCTGGCTAAAGGCTGGATTAGCGTGAGTATATAAAAAGATAGAAGAATGGAATATGTTCTTCAAAATTCATTCCTTAGTTTAAATTCCTATTGAACAATTTCCACTGAGTTGTTGATATAACTGAAAAGAACTTCTCCGAGCAAGGAGAGTTGATCTTAAATCTTTACCAGAGAAAACTCTACCTGATTTCTAATGAGCATTTATTAGGAATGTGGAAGATGCCAAATGTATAGTTCAACAAATTTAGCTTTCAAATTAGTTGCGTAATGTCGTATTTTGTATACGCTTATATGTTTTAAATTCAACTGTCGTCACAAAATATTTGAGGCGGAATAAAAACAGCTAATTAACTCTTATGAGAGATAAATTATTCAAATGATACACAACTTATTAAATTAATATGAAAGTGCTTGATTAAATATCGATTGATACTTTTGACACAACAACAATCAATATATTTCATAAAATATAAAAGACATTTTTACGAAGCATCGATATTTTAAATTACAAAGACGACAGATATTGTATAAAATTATTTTTATCCTATTTATTTGTTTTATAATAATTAGATTTTATCTAAGCTAAAACTTATATTGGATACTAATGAATATATAATGAGTAAGTAGTAATAGATTTAAATATTCTCATAGAGATGGTCCCACCCCATGTGGACTAAAAAATTTAATATTAAAATATTTCATTTTTGTAAATGATAAATTCTACATATTTTCCCAAATAGATTAGTGTCTTATGTCTGTGTTAGTGTCTGTTGAACAATGCGTTTTTCAAATTTTTCAAAGAAGCTGTATTTCAGTTTATGCACTGTAAAAAATGGATAGTTAAATATCACGAAGCACTCTTCATTTTTGACGAAAACGTTCCTAGTATAATGTCCAAGTAAAAATCGTCACTTCTTCAAGAAAGCGAATTTCGTCAAAAGTAAAGAAATATTTCGTCATTCAATTTTTTTCCAAAAAAAAATATGTAGGACGTGTACACCATATGCATATACGTGTACACCAAAGCAGGACTCAATCCCGAATCTTCCTGGTATGAGGTCAACTTTTGACACTCATGCAGACTGAACGGCTTGTTTCGTCATTTTATTTTCATTCGTTTAGTCTTCATTTCAATTGACCCATAATGCAATACAATGAGGTTCCGAGTTGAGAAAACATTTCCGTCATGTATTTGAGAGTACGCATTTCGTCACAAATCACGAAGTTTGCGACGGAATGATTCACAAAATTTACAAAATACAGGTCTAGAATTGCTGAATTGTCAAAAGTGAGAGCTTTTATTTCTTAGAATGTAGTCATTTATTTTTGTGATACTATTTAAAAAAGTGAAAATATGCAATAAAAGGAAATTGTAAAAAAATTTATAGTACATATTTTTTACAATGTGGGCTACTGTGTAATCCAGTCCACTTTACCCCATTTTTTCCTGTACGCCTAGTTGTCAAGAAAAATGAATGCGAATAAATTTTACAATGATGAAATGCAAAATCGTAAAGCTGAAAAAAAAACATAAAAATTCATTATTAAAATAGATATTTCATTAATTTTAACTACTTACCAGAAAGCTTGCGTGTTTTTGAAATTACTATTTTAAACATTCTGCATAAAAACAAATACCTTAAGTACAGTGATATTAAAATAAGTTATTTAAACAAAACTCATAAACCTGGCATTTTTATGAATAACCAATATTTATTCGTGCAAATAATTAATACAAAAATCGAAAATGCAGCAAAACATCATTTAAATATCAAAAAATTGCAACGCCATTATCGATTTGATTTTCTTTTGTAAAAGATAATTGGAGATAAAACAAGAAAGCCGTTTAATGAAAGAGCGATGCTTTTTATGACAAATAATTACGGTCACTACAGAATATTCCTAAGTATAATAATTTAGCACTAGTATCTCCCCTTCAAATGCTTGGCAGTTTGCACTGTACTTCACAGCAGGAGATAGTGTTGAACTAAGAATTGGATATTATTGGAAAAGCATTTGTTTCATCAGAATATGATGAGACCAATATTTCACGTGAAGAAAAATTCCGATCTTGCGTCAAATAAAATACGAGCAATAATTCATTTGCTCATTACCGAAAAGGATTCAGCATCCTATTTATTTGGAGCTAGAAACAAATGTCTCTTAGAAATGTTTCTTTATTTATTTCGACTGCAAATCGGCTGCAGTTTTCCTTTTTCCTTTTGTTACATTTTTTTCCTTCTTGGGAGAAAGTTCATTTTCGGGCATTTTTTCCCACTAATTTAAAAAATAATACATTTTGGTTTGTTTTAATAGCCTTAGACGGAGAAGAGGGGTATTTTTCTATTATTCCCCTTCCCACGCGCTTTGCGTTTGGCTTGGGTTAAGGCTTTGATTATTGATTGACTAAAAATGAAACAAATTTTCCTTGCTAATTGTTAGAAGATACAGGAAATGTAATATTATTTTCTTTTGGAACTAGAAAGAGAAACATGAGAAAGAATTTTTTGTTTTTTTTGTTTTCTGAAAATGAAAACAAAAAGGGGATTTGATATTACAAAAAAACGTCAGTTCAATTGATTAAAATTCATTTACTGAAATGAAAACTACACTTAAAAAGAAATTTCAACTGATGATATATTTATTATTTTACTTTTAAGCAAATAGTAAAAATTATTCAAATAAATAGTAAATCCATTTTTTAATAATTAAATGAAAGAAAAATAAACATACTATTAGGAAAAATAGCTATTTCCTAAAAATTCTACGCTTGCACTTTAGAAAATTTTTTACGTTAATGCTTTCTAACTTTTATTATTAATTGTGCAAAGGTTAATGATTAAAGTTTAGCTGATAGTTTAAAAATGATTACAAAAAGTGCATATAGTTTTATACAGGAACAATAATTTAAAAATTGCTAATATGACTGCAATTTTTACGCATGTGTTAAAACATTTGTTACAACTAATTTCTTAATGAAATACAGCACTTCAAAAAAAAAGAATCTCAAGGATGAAATAAAATATAAAAATGTACTTAAAACAAATTTGTTGATTGGTAATACATGAAGGATTTTTTTTTTAAATATGACTTGCTTCTAAAACGTCTTGCATCAATGTAGCACACATATAATTCAGCTAATACGGTTTAGTTTATTGGAATCAATTTATATTTTGTCACATGAGGGCAAAAATTCTAAAGATGGAATTCATGTCCAAAAAAGTTTTTGAAATATTTCTCTTGTCCAAACGAAAAGTGGTCTCATTTGATAGTGTCAAAAATAGAATAGTAGTGGCAGAGCCACCATTTAATTGAGTGTTACATTAAAAGGTAAAAGGAGTGCACCACAGACTGAATATAACTGACAAACCACTTCACGTGAGAGCATTTAGAATTAATATAAAGCTAAGCTTAAAGTGATGCACCCAAAGCAACAAAACACGCAGTAGTACGATGTTTAGTAAAGCAAATGCAATAGCATCATTCTCTTGTGCATATCATGCAAATTCACAAGTCTTCATTCTTCAATTATATCTAATCAACAGCAGCTATGGATTCCTTGATGCATTTGCATACCCCGTCTTAGCAATTCCATCATTAATGAATGCTCTTTTTGCAGCATTTTTTTGCAGTTGTTCATCTTCAGCTGTTAATATTTAATTATGAATGTCCACTTATGATCACTTCCTGCCACTAAAAATCATACTCCTGCTCAACTTCCACATTCCTTTACATTCACTTTGAATGCTCTCATGCTTACTGGTAAATCATTTAACATAATCTGTTTTGCATACCTTTTACTTTAATTAATACCTTTCACCTTAGGGACAGCAGCGTTACCTTGTAAGGTGACGCTGCTGTCCTTACCGTATTTCTAACACTATTATAAGTGTCCACTTTTCATTAGGGCAAACTTCATAATTTGCATTTATAAATGCGTTTACTCAATTACAGTTTTAACCTTTAATCAACTAATTTTGTCGTTTGTTTATAGACACAGATTAAACAACAAAAAAATTTACGTCATGCTCGAAAATAAAAAGAAACGCATAAACTTGAGTGCTTTAAAAAATATTGATAAATTACAATTTATTGTATAAAAAGTGACTATTAGACATCTTTTTATCTATTATTATATTTACTTTTTAATCTATTTTAGGACAATTGGTCACATCTACCATCACTTAAAAAAGTATCAATTTTAAAATAAATTTTTCAGCTATTTTTATTTTTAAATAAGTTTCAAAGACCTCTTTAAAAATCCCTCAATAAGCATTCATGTATTTTGAAAAAAATCATAAATGAAACACAGATAACCATTTTTTACAGCTATTTTGGCTTTTCTATTCTACATATGTTTATTGTAAAAAATCAAATAACATTAAAAAAATGTTTATGCCTATAAAGATTAATAAAAAGAAAAGTAGTAAAAACATTTCAAATATTTGTTATCGGATAACATAAAATGATTTTGCTCGAGTGAACTTCAAAGAACACATCTAAAGTTTTTACAATTCAGTCAAAGCGAAAAGTACAAATTTAATCTTGAATTTTTTTATTAGTTATTTGTGAATTTATCTCCGTATCTATATTAAAAATATCCATCAATGTTCGTATAATTTGAATAGAAAAATATCAAAAATACTAAACGAAACTTTGTTACCGTTTTTTACAAGTATTTTTGCTAAAAGTAGTTTGAAATGATGGAAAAGAAGACATACTAGGATTAATAAAAAGAAAAGCATTAAAAACATTTCAAATATTTGCTATTGGATAACGAAAAATACTTTTGTTTGAGTGAACTTCTTCAAAGCCACTTATTTTTAAATACTCAAAATATCAGTTTCTTTATTTTCTCTTAATCTTAACTTCAAACGTCCTGAAAAAGCATAAAATGACTTAATAGGTTTTCCACTACGCTATTCATTTCAAAATCAGAATAAAAATAAGCTAAGAAGGAGATTACTTACATCCTAAATTTTTCTTCTATACCACATTTCAAAAAGCTCGCTTCAAAAAATCGATGATCGCATCTTTGGAAAAGAAAGAAATATTTTGACAAGAACGACGGAACAGAAACTATAAAAAAAAAAGTTTGACGACGTAATCCAAAGCACTGTATAATATACTAACTCTTAAGAAAAGAAAATAGAAACGAGGCAAAGTTTGGATGTAACAGAAAAAATGAATAAAAATTCGAATTTATATTGGTATTAAAGTAAAGTTTCAATAGATAAACAATCGTTTTAAATGGTTTTAAAGCATTGTCTTGTAGGAAATGAAAACATTTAGCTGTTCTCAACTTTTAAAGGTATAAATGTCTGCAATTTCAGAAAATTATATTTCATTAATAATTCAATAAGCTAAAAAGTAACAGCCATATCTGGTTGTGCTTATTTAGTTTACATTAAACAATTATGTTTAAACATTATTCAATATTTTAATTAAATTTTCAGTTTGTTAATAAATTATTGTCATTCCTCTATGATGACAATAAACTGCTAGAAATTTCTAGATGAAAAATTGTTAAATAGCAATTAATTTAATTATCATTTTACCACTTTCAACCAAAATAGTCAAATAAACATAGAATAGATAATATTCAAACTGTTAAGTGTGAGAAAAAACTTTATCGATTGTTTTATCTAATACGGCTTAACTATCAGAATTCTATTCATGCCAACTAAGCCTACCTATTGAAGCCATTTTGTTATGTGCACCTGAGAACTAATCGGTCCATTTCTTGACCGGCTGAACAAGGGTTCAAATCCCAGAGTTGACACTACAATATTTCTTCTATTCCTTCAAAGCATGAGAAGTTTCCAGTGTCTTGCACTCTTCAATGGGTCACCCTGAAATATAAGAATACGAAATTATCATTCACGCATAAATGGTGCCACACCCACAGAGCTTCAATGTCCATTTAAGTTTCATTTTTATGGTTTAGAAACTATGCTAGTCGTAAATTGTTACAAAACCGTATAGTTTGTATTCACAGTTTTTTAACCGCGCCAGTTGCAAACAGTTTCAAAACCGTAAAGGCAAAAACTTATCCTAACAATAAACTTTATGATCAATTGGTTAGACAGGCTGCTGCCGATTATTTTACCATAATTTCAGAATGAAAATTATAACAGTGAAAACTAATATCGAAGAATCACTATTTAGAAGTATTTTTTAATTATTTTTTTAAGAGACAAATAGTTTTTTTGTTAAGAAGTTGCCTCTGCCCTCCTCTATCTTGTGAAAACCTATCTTGTGAATTCGCCAAGAACTGGAACGACTTTATATAGATGTCGATACCGAAGCCGATATTGTATGTGAGCCATCTTTACTTCCCAGACCAGCTAATACCCATCCTTACTATAGCTGCGCTTGGGGATACTATTTCTTTCATTCCTTCAATACATTAAGTTTTTCCCGTGTCTTGCTCTCTTCAATTGGTAACCCTGGACTATTAGAATTCACTCATAAATGGCGTGGCTTCTACAATGTTTCAATACCCGTTTAAAGTTCCTTTTTAAGGTTTAGAAACTTAGTTAGTTGTAAATATTCACAAAACCATATCATTTTGTACTCACGGTTTATTAGCCGTACCAGTTATAAGCGGTTTCAAGATCGTAAAGGCTAAGAATTGTTTCTAACCATAATCTTTATGGTTAATCGGATGGACAGACAGTTGCTGGTTATTTTATCGTAATTTCAGAATGAAAATTCTAACAGTGTAGCTAAAATAGAACATGAAATTGATTGGGATATTTAATAAGCGACCTAAAAGGTATAACCTAATATATATATATATATATATATATATATATATATATTGTCACAACATAATTAAAAAATTAATTCTTCATTCAAAATTGATCTAATACTTATGGATTTAAAACTTATTAGAGTAAGAGTACCTTAAAAACGAAATTTTTTACTTTAGACACTAGAAACCTAAATTTTGTCTGTCGGCTATACATAAATATACAAAATACATTATGTATCAAGTTTCATACGAAAATGTAGAAAAATATGGATCTATTTTTCAACATTTTGAAAATCTATTCCAGCACTTTTTTGGTTACGCGTAATCAAAAATTCCGTAGTGCTATACTGCGAAGAAAAATATGGTCAACTACCAGAATACGCTTAAATTTATCGTGTTTCTGGTTCTTTGAGAAACCAAAAAGCTCGATCAATTTTATAGAGCTTTGGTACTGATTTAGGTTAAATTTACCACAAAATGTATTATTATAATAAGTGATGACATTCAGTAAATGTGGCAAAATTTAGTAATTTTATCATGATTTTATAGAGCAAGGCATAAAAACCATTCGGTAAAATTTACTTTTCAGTTTTTTATTTTTTACTAAATGTTTGATAACAAAGAACTAAAATTTTTAAAATCAGAATTTCTGATAAACCGTTATTATACGGATGGAAAGATCACCAAACGAAGGGTTTATAAATAACATATATTTTGGTTTTATTACCATATTTATGTTTTTCTTACCATGAAAGTCATTATCATACGGTACGGTAATTTTACCCGAATTTTCTTCGCGGTGCACAATGGCCCTTAATTAATTACAGTTTCCTTAAACTCAGTCAGAAATACGATTTGGAACAATATTGCATAAAATTTTGTAAAAAGTATACAGAGTTCGTAAAAAATTCCTGACAAATTCAATACAACCTTCAAGTGTACTTTTTTTTATATGAGTGATGTGTGTCGTCATAATTAAACCTTTTTTTAAAAGAAAATCGTTTCTTTTCAGCAAAAAGAGGCTACTTATCACATTTTAACAAAGTTATTGACCTCTCATTTCTCAGCCTCAATGTAATATCTCGAGGGATCACTAAATGTAAAAGGTAATAATTGAGCAGATTTCAGAGAGGAATACTTTTAATACTAAAAATGCAAATAATGAGTAATTTATAATTTTACTACGGATCCATGAATTTGTAAACTAATGGAATTATTATTTAAAAAAGATGATGTAAAACAAGAAAAATTTCCTTATTTCGGCTAAATTAAAAGAATGAATATTTTAATTTATTATTTATTCATTTCTCTTAGATGGTACTTATTGGCCAATTAAGTTTAATACTTATTTGCTTATCTTAAGCTTTCGGCTTAGTTTTTATTTTCAGTAGAAGGCATTATTTTAAGTAAACGTTCAAATAATTTACATAAATTTTGTTATCTTCTTCCTCTGATGCACTATAGCTTTCGTGGGTCCAACATAGACGCAATTAGATAAAAAAAAAGTAGGGAAAAATGGAGACGTACCCGGGTAGTCTCAGTCAAACCCCTAGAGCAGAGGCTATTTGGAGCGAAACAAAGCAATGCTACTATTAGACTAAATTCTTATTGTTTGTTAAAGAATAAAACTTTAGTAAACGTATAATAAGCTGGTCTGAAAGTCTCAGTCAAACCCCTTGAGCAGAGGTTATAGGAACGAAACAAAGCAATGCAACTATTAGACTAAATTCTTATTGTTTGTTAAAGAATAAAACTTTAGTAAACGTATAATAAGCTGGTCTGAAAGTCTGAAAATCTCAGTCAAACCCATAGAGCAGAGGTTATCGGAACGAAACAAAGCAATGCAACTATTAGACTAAATTCTTATTGTTTGTTAAGGAATAAAACTTTAGTAAACGTATAATAAGCTGGTCTGAAAATCTGAAAGTCTCAGTCAAACCTCTAGAGCAGAGGTTATCGGAACAAAACAAAGCAATGCAACTATTAGACTAAATTCTTATTGTTTGTTAAAGAATAAAACTTTAGTAAACGTATAATAAACTGGTCTGAAAGTCTGAAAGTCTCAGTCAAACCCCTAGAGCAGAGGTTATCGGAACGAAGAAAAGCAATGCAACTATTAGACTAAATTCTTATTGTTTGTTAAAGAATAAAACTTTAGTAAACGCTTAATAAGCTGGTCTGAAAGTCTCAGTCAAACCCCTAGAGCAGATTTTATCGGAACGAAACAAAGCAATGCAACTATTAGACTAAATTCTTATTGTTTGTTAAAGAATAAAACTTTAGTAAACGTATAATAAGCTGGTCTGAAAAAAGTTTTGCAAATTTAATGACCATTAAAAAAGAATAGTTTTAAAACAAACAAACAAAAACATTAGCGAGTTTACATGATAAAACAAACTTATTTACACAGACGCCGCGGAATTAATCCGCAACAACACGCCAATATGATAGAATCTTCTTCTTAACTAGTAAAAGAGCAATTCAGAATTTGTCCGCTAGAAAACAGAATTAAATTCTACAAACATATTTACACAGACGCTGTGGAATTAATCCGCAACAACACTCCAATATGATACAATCTTCTTCTTAACTAGTAAAAGAGTAATTCAGAATTTCTCCGCTAGAAAACAGAATTAAATTCAACAAACATATTTGCACAGACGCCGTGGAATTAATCCGCAACAACACGCCAATATGATACAATCTTCTTCTTAACTAGTAAAAGAGTAATTCAGAATTTGTCCGCTAGAAAACAGAATTAAATTCAACAAACATATTTACACAGACGCTGTAGAATTAATCCGCAACAACACGCCAATATGATACAATCTTCATCTTAACTCGTAAAAGAGTAATTCAGAATTTGTCCGCTAGAAAACAGAATTAAATTCAACAAACATATTTGCACAGACGCCGTGGAATTAATCCGCAACAACACGCCAATATGATACAATCTTCTTTCTTCTTAACTAGCAAAACAGTAATTCAGAATTTGCCCGATAAAAAACAGAATTAATTTCGACACAATCGAGGTACCCGGTCTTACCCCACTACCTGGTTTTACCTTACTATCTTTTGAACTTTAATTTGCGCTCCAAAATGCAAAGCACTTGTCAAAGCTAAAAACGCAATCAATTGAATCCTATTTAAATATAAATTAATTAAACACACCTACCACAAAATGTTTTTAATTTTCTTTAATAATATTAAGGAACTGAAGTGTAGTATTGTTTTAAACTTTTAATTAAAAATCATCGCATCATTTTAATTGTCTTTGGCATCTGTTACCTGATTAAAAATGATTTAATAAAAGATTCGGCAAATTAAAAATGCCACTCTAGAATATTTAAATCATAAAAAAAAAAGATTTCTAGACTATGCATTCAAATGCAGCTCCTCACTTACTTCAATTAAATCAGTTTATTAATTCCCTCAAAGGATGAAGTTTAATATGAAAACTAAGAAATAATCAATTATGTATTTTTAATTTTTATTTAAGATTTTATTTTATTGCATTAACCATATAAGGTAAGTTTAGGATAGATGGTCACAGTTTTTCCAAATAAAAATAAATAAATAAAAATACTAAGAATAGAGGTTCAAGAAATGTTTATGCATATTTCAGATTCTCATGCATTTACTTAACATATTTTGAGCAAACAATAATGAAATATTAAGAAAAAATATGAAAAAAAAATGAACGTCATTTAAAAACTACTTCTTCCTATTTAAAATATATATACACCGAAGAGTCATTACATTATGGCCACCCTCCATCTATTACAATGGGCTCGCCCAGGTTTTCATGGTTTCTCGCCCAGGAACAATGTTTTCATGGAGCACATTAGGACTCATAATCCTCATAGAACAATCCCTGACGTCTGTAAGCTACTTGAACATAGTTGCAGACCAGGTTCACTCATTCATGGCAACAGTTTTTCCTGCGGGGGATGGTGTTTACCAACAGGATAATGCACCATGTCATAAGGGTCGAATCGTCATGGATTGGTTCGAGGAACATTCCAGTGACTTTCAAGTCATATCTTGGCCCCCAAATTCACCTGACCTTAATCCAATAGAGCATTTGTTGTCCTACTTGGAAAACAAATTCGTGCTGCGACGCTACCCCTTCGCAATGTGGGGGAATTGCAGGACCAGTTGGTGAGCGTTTGGTACCAGATACCTCAGAATACCTATCAGCACCTTGTGGAATCAATGCCAAGACGGGTGCTAGCAGTTTTGAGGGCGAAAGGTGGTCCTACATGTTATTAGCAGGGTGATCATAATGTAATGGCTCTTCTGTGTATATATATATTGCTTAAAAACAAGTCTTGTCATTTTAGACTAGGCACGTAGATGCAAGGCGCGTAATTTTCAGCAATTTCTTGGCGTTAAAACTTATGACTGTGTGATATTATGTTATTTTAAGGGTGTTACTTTTCATTAGTTAAAATATCGCCAAAAAACTCGATTTCAGCATCTGATAAATCTGAAAATTATATCAAACTTCTAAATGAAATGGCATTAAATTCTGCAAAAGTTTTGTTGAAGAGTATTCTATCTTTCAATAAGAAAATGTTCTCAGTTTCAAAACAGCAGAATAGTTTTCCTTGATAATTTACATTAAGGTACACTAACAATTTGAACAAAGCTCAGATTTGAAAGCAATTAAAGAACATTTTGTTTTATTTTTCCAGAAATATACAGTGAGAAGGAAAATAAGGTCAAAACTACCAGAGTGCGGAAAAATTTACCGTATTTCTGACTCTATGAGAAGGCTGAAATGCTTGTTATTTTCTACCAAAATGCTTCGGTTATGATTTTGGTAAAATTAACAATAAAATGTGAATTATCAAAGTGTGATAAAATTTGGCAAATGTTATAAAATTTTGGTATGGTTGCATCATTGGCGTATGTTGCATCATGATACCTCAGAGCATGACATAAAAACAATTTATTCGGTAAAATTTATTTTTCAGTTTCGTATTTTTTACTAAATGTGCTTTAACAAGAAGGATAATTTTGAAAACCAGAATTTTCGGTTAACCGTTACCATGTGAACCGAAAAAGTACAAAATGAATGGTCTAAATACCGTACATATTGGCTTTTAATACCCGAATTATGGGGGGTAGCAAAAATGCGATTACCATACAGTACTGTAGTTTTACTCTAATTTTTCCCCATGTATGAGAACTGTATTTAAATTTATTTCCTTTAAAAGTAAATTTTGAAAATCTAAACCAAAATTACCCAACTGCTAACATTAAACTTTAGTGTAATAACCTTTCTTGTCTTAAAATTCTGGCTCTCAACCAGTAACTGTTTGTACTGTTATTTGTACTGTGTTTGTTCTGTTGTAACTGTTTAAACTATGTTTTAGATGCAGGAATTGTAATATCGATGTATCTCATCTATTGATTTACTTATACGCAAACATCTCAAAAATATTATTGTTAATTATGCGCAAATAATTCAGTACTGTTTTTATTTCATTGCAAAGAACCTTTAAAAAAATATTAGTAAATGTGAATTATAAAATTTAACAGATAATAATAATTTGAACAGATAATAATTATCTTGTGGTAATTCTTAAATCCTTATAAAACTTCAATTATTTATTTATTTAATATTTTGTGCTAGCAGAAAATAAAGTTCTCAATTTTCTTATTCCATTAACAAGATAATTATTATCTGTTCAAAAATTATAAGAGATTGGATCTTGCTATAATTTTTAAATCCTTAAAATAGCTTCAATTATTTATAAACACAAAAAATACGGTTCTCAGTTCTATTCTATTTCATTGTAGCTTATTTCCTTTCTATCAAAATAATCTAAAAATGCAAAGACATTAAAATAGATGTTACTAAATGTTTTTCCGAAAAGAATTTACATTTCTTTCAATCAGTTCTTTTGTTTGGACACTAAATCATACTCGAAAGAGGTAGATGTCGACAAATTCTTTTTCTTATTTTAAACCCAAAGGAATACAGGATACTTATAAAGTCTTGACAGACTTCATCCATCATGTCAAAAGATACCAAGTGGATAGAGTTAAGAAAGGAAAAACATGTTTCTTTCATCTTTTATTCCAATGAACAAATACAAAAGCTAGTCGCCCGTGCTTTTTGAATATTTTAAGTAAACAAAGATTTTTTACAAGGGTTTCTTTTATGTGAATTACCAAGTTAACTCAAATTCAACAACAAAATAATGAAAAAAAAGTTTTTAAATATGTTTTCGATACAATTTTAGAGTGTTCGATTCAGGAATCAAGGCTGAAATCGAGAAATTTTTTCACTTGGCAAATTACTTACAAGAATTTTTTACAAGAGTTTCTTTTATGTGAATTACCAATGATTACAATATAACTTAAATTCGACAACAACATAGAAAAGAGGTTTTAAATATGTTTGGATATAATTTTAGAGCGTTTGATTCAGGAATCAAAACTTAAATCGTGAAATTTTCTCATTTACAAAACAATATATTTTAATTCATACTATGCCTTTTTGTATGTCGTAAGCTGTTGAATAAACCAGAAATTTGCATACAGCCCCCAAAATTTTGCACTAGGCTAATTGTGAAAATCTCCATCATTTCTGTATCAGCTTGACGCATTTTATACTTTTTTCAGTGATATCATTTACCTAAGCAAAAAAGAATCCAATTATAGTATAGATTTTCATGAAATGCAAACTTTCGCAAATGCTGTGCAGTAGTTTTGGTAATGTTAGAAGTGATTGTAATATTGCGATTATTTTTTTAAATTTTAATTAGTTCGTCCTGCCAGCGACACATGTGAAAATCGAACAGCCATGTAACAGTTTAACTTCTCGGAAAAAAGGATTAAATAACAATTTATTAAACTATTATTTTGCCATATTTAAACAATACAGCTAAATAACCTTAAATAAGATAGTATTCAGACTGTTAAATGTGAGAAATACCGCTTATTAACTGCTTGCACCTAATACGGTTAAACAGCCAGAATTATATTGCACCAAGTTCACTTTATTGAAACCACTTAGTTCCTGGCAGATGGGTAAATATTGTAACCGAGATTGCACATCTGTCAATCTCATGACTGATGGAAAGGGAGCTCGAATCGCAGAGTTGATACCACAAAATTTCCTCCATTCCCTTCAACACCTGAAGAGTTACCAGTGCCCTGTGCACACCCCAATTAACTGTTACCTGGATTGTCAGAATAAGATAATCCCATTCAGGCACAGATGGCAGCACTGTAGCTCCAGTGTCAAGTTAAATTTCATTTTGATGGTTTTAAAATCATGCTAGTTCAAAATGGTTAAGAAAAACCGTATAATTCTGTATTCATGGTTTTTTGACCATACTAGTTGTAAACGGTTTCAAAAATGTAAAGATAAAAAATTTTCTAAACCATAAACTTTACGTCTAATTGGATGGGACAGGCTGCTGCCGTTTATTTAACTGTGATTTCCGAATGAAAATTCTAATAGTGGTTAAGTGCATAAATAGAAATTAATGCACATAAATGCATAAATAGAAATTAATTTGAAAGCAAATCAAGATCATGCAGTTTTGATTTGTAATTTTTTACGTTCAGTACCAAAACAAATGAGAAATAAATTCAAAAGATGATTAGAGACATCCAATCATATTTTGAATTTATTTTCCATTAAAATTCCAAAATTTAAATTCCAAATAAAATGTTTGACATTACCATAAATAAATGGGGAAATCTGTTTTAAAACTAAATGTTTTTTTTAAATGAAACTTAAAGGTAGTTTTAAAAATTAACATGTCGTCTAAAATTTATAAAGTAAAAAGATTTAATTTTATTCAAACATTAATTAAGCAATCATAAATTTAATTTTAAAAAAGGAAAAAATAAACTGAAAATCTTCAAACTCTTGTTAAAATAATGTAAGTTTGACACATTATAAAAATTAATTTTAATATCAAAGCAAAATTGTTCGCCGCAAGACTTGAATGACAAAAATAGCAACTCATACTCTTCATTTGTCCTTAGGACATTTTTCACGGCCCATTAAATGCCATAAAATATATTATAATATCTAATCTATAGCCTTAGGGATAGTTATATATTCTAAAGATCATTTTTTACAAGACGTGAATTATACGCTACAAATCTTCTAAATTCAATTTTCCTCAATTTCTGTTAATTTGTTTCTATTTTCTTCCTTAGTTGTTTGTTTCAATTAGTTACAAACGAACTTGTGTTTTTCTTTTAAAAATTTCGTTTCTAATTTAATTAGTATTATTTAATAATAAGATTGGATAATTTGATAATTCTTGTTAGAAGCAAATGAAATAAATGATTTTAAATAAGATTCTCATTTAAGAAATCGTTGAAAAATGCGTAGGTTGCTATCTCTGGCAACACTTATTTTGAAGGTTAACCTTAGCATAAAATATTAAAATTAATTTTACTAGTAATATATAATTATTAATCATATATAATTATAAATGTTGTTGAAGTATGCCTGTTCAGACAGAGGGGGTGAGATTGTTCTTGTTTTTCAGTGGCGCCATCTGTGGCCAAGAATTCGACTTCTGCCACACCATACGTTTCACCCGTTTATAGGGCGGACCTATTCATGCATCCATTTATTCATCCACAGATCGTAATTTTGACCTGAATCAGAGAACGATCGATATCCAATCCAGTACCCCCAGAGGTATTGATTTGTTATGGGAACATGGAGGACTTTTGCGACTCGACATATTTAACGTGCACCAGTCACTTTACTACACGGGGAGTCTTCAGCCGGCGGGGTTCGAACCCATTAACTTTCGGACATGGACCCAGCGCCCTACCGACCAGGCTATCCCGGCCTATAATTATTAATCATATATAATTATTAATCATATATAATTGTTATGTTTAAGTAGGCTTTGTCTGAAACGTCTGTGTCTCTTAAAATATCATCTTAGTACTTTGTAAATATAATATTATATAGTTTTATAATCTTTTTATTTAATTGTTGCGATACTTGACTGGTGCAACAAACTGGTGATCTCAGACAATCGTTAGATTTTTGAATACGTCTTTCGAAAATTTTTTTGGATTTCTATTAAAGTACCACCATTTTTTACCATCAATTTAGTTTATCTCACTTGAAATTCAATTCTTAAATTGCGCCATTACACTAGAAAATGCTAAATACTACATAGTTGTTGGAAACATTTTGTCACAGGTACCCGACATAATTGAATCTACTCCTAATGCTACTGCTTATGAACCATTAAACTCTCGCCTAATACAAATATTCTCTGACACCGAAAAAAGAAGTTGTTACAGGATGAAGAGCTTGGGGATCAGCAACCGTCTATTTTACTGAGACAAAAGGAGGAGTTGGCAGGTGATCGGGTTTTTAAAGACCTGTTAAAATCTTTATGGTTTCAACGATTACCTAATCAAATGCTCACTATTCTAACTAGCAATTCTAGCTCTCATACTTCTGAGGATGAATAAAATAAAATGGTACTTATGGCGGATTAAATAGCCGATGTATCATCTGTTTCACTGTTAATGCCACATCATCAAAAAAGCGATTACCAAATTTAGATTATTGTACTAGAAATCTTAACGATATGCAAACAGCAATTATGTCCCATACAGTCAGAGACTGGACACTCTTCTTGCCATCAGTTTTGTTGGGTTTACGAACTATCTATTTGGTTGAACTAAAATGTTCAACTGCTGAAATGGTTAAGGGAGAAAATTAATGATTACCGGGTCACTATTTTACAGAAGAACATTTCTAAAAACGAATTTGAAATTAAACTGAAGCAACACTTATAGATACTGAAACCAGTATCAACACCAAACTATTCCTTCAGGAATACATTTGTCTTTCAAGATTTGAAGACGAGTCCGCAACTATTTCACAGAGTAGATTCGGTGAAATCTTCCTTAACAACATCATATACTAGTCCTCACTAAGTTTGTCTACTCAACGACAAAACATTCGACATTTTGATGAAAATAAACAAGTTAAAGTTAACATAGATAGAATAAAGTCAGCTTATACATCAGAAAAAGGATTTAGATTGTATTTTCATTCAATCCCTAGCTGATATTTCATCAGGTATTAGGCCGCCAGAGCAAGAAACATGCCAAAGTGAAAAGAGATTTCATTCATCCCGTGATCAGGTAGTTCCAATAAAAATCAGATCTAGAAGACTAGTACAGCTTCCTACTAAATGCAAATCAAAATTTTTATTCAATTATCTACTATTATTTCACCAAATATTCCCAGCAACTGGATTTCCTAATTACTTGGCACGTACTTTGATTTCTTCAAGTTACACACAATTTATTGTCTTCACATGAATAATAAATATTTTTTATTACATGCATATACACCGAAGAGACATTACATTATGACCACCCTCCATCTATAACAATGGGCTCACTCAGGTTTTCATGGTTTCTCGCCCAGGAACAATGTTTTCATGGGGAAAAATTTGGACCCATAATCCTCATAGAACAATTCCTGACGTCTGTAAGCTACTTGACATAGTTGCAGACCAGGTTCACCCATTCATGGCAACAGTTTTTCCTGCGGGGGAGGGGGGTGTTTACCAACAGGATAATGCACCATGTTATAAGGGTCGAATTGTCATGGATTGGTTCGAGAAACATTCCAGTGACTTTCAAGTCATGTTTTGGCCCACAAATTCACCTGACCTTAATCCAAAAGAGCATTTGTGGTCCTACTTGGAAAACAAATTCGTGCTGCGACGCTACCCCCTCGCAATGTGGGGGAATTGCAGGACCAGTTGGTGAGCGCTTGGTACCAGATACCTCAGAATACCTATCAGCACCTTGTGGAATCAATGCCAAGACGGGTGCTAGCAGTTTTGAGGGCTAAAGGTGGTCCTACACGTTATTAGCAGGGTCGTCATAATGTAATGGCTCTTCGGTGTATTTTTAATTGTATGCATATATTTTCAATTTTATTTTAAAAATATTAAAGAATAAGTTTCTCTATTCACTCTTATTGCACCATCTCCTAACCGTTTAAAGATAATGTTAAATAATGTCTTATGGATAATTTGGGTCAAGAAAGCTTTTGAATATAAGCTTCATGTTTTTGAAGATAGTGTTAACTTATCTCAGACAGTCAGGCTCCAGTATACTTTCAAATAATAATTATTTGTCCTAAAAGATAATATTAACCTATCCCTGGTAGGTAGTCCGGATTTAATAAAACTTTGAATTATAGCATCTCGTCTTGAAAAATAGTGTTAACTATCTCTGATAAATACAGTATCTCCAGGAGGCCTTCAAGTATTATCTATCCGCTTCAAAGATAATGTTAACTTAGCTTTGATGGATAATGTGGCTTCAGTAGGCCTTCGAGTATTATCTTCTCACTTTTAAAGGTAATGATAACTTTTTTCTCATTAATAGTTTGTCTCTAAGCCATCGAATATCATCTACCAGCTTACTTCGCTTTCTATAAAATATTTAAAGATAATAATGATAAGTATTAATCATTATTTTATGGATAGTTTATCTCCTGGAAGCCTTCAAATGTTAGTTACCACCTTTTACTCCATTTTTCCCTAAACATTTCAAGACGATATCAAATTATCCCTTTTAGAAAACATCAGTTTAAAACTTGCATAGTCACAAATATTCGAAAGCAAATTAATTAAAATCTACTTAAATTAAAACCTAAATTAGACAAAATCACTTAATTTTCTTTAAAATCACTAGCAAATTTTCCCTTATCTTATGCTGAAATTTTATTGGTTAAACATTTACCCTTTCCTAACAACGGCGATTCATAGATTTTCTAAATGTCAATATTAAATAACATTTATTAGAGAGAATCAATAGTAAACGGAAGAAAGTAGCAGGAATATAAATGAGAAAGCAACAAAAGAAATATTTTAGAGGTTTATCGATTCTAGAATGGTCCCTTTCTCTCTTTCAAATACAGAGTAAGCGTTAATCATTTCACAGTAAGTATGGAAATATATTTAAAGTATTATCTTATTTTACCATTCCTCCTGGGCATTTATTCCTTGTTCACCATTATAGTAAAACACTGTCAGTGATAAGTAATGAATAGATTTTCTTCTAATAATTCAATTTTGACAATTATAAAGGCTTTTTAAGATACATAGTTATAATTGGTCCCGTAATCATTAATAATAGTAATTTATTACAAATTAAAAGGTAATTAAGAATTCCTATTTTTATTTTCAAAGATTAACTCTTGCAGAATGGTGCATTAATTTCATTAAGTAAAATTATTCTTCTCAGAATGTATTAATTAATATTATTAACAGCGTAATAAGTGTTCAGAATGTTTAATTGAAATTATATTTAATTCGATATTTTTAACTGTGAATATTAAAGATTTTTATAAAATTAAAACTTCTTTTAATCCAGAAAAAAATTTCAAATGTAAAATTACTCAAAGATTTTGCTAGTTTTCATCATTGATTAACAATATCTTCTCTTACTTAACCTTAAGTTTGTACATAACTCGAAAGCCTCAAGCATTTTCGGATCTATTTGATCAGAACAATCACACTTCCTCGACGTTTTAACCGATTTTATATAGCTTAAGAGAAAAATTTCATAAACTTCCAGTCTAATAACCGTTAACCGTTAACGGTTAACCGTTAACCCTTAACCGTTTTTACATTGCTTAAGGGAAAAATTACATTAACTTCCAGTCATAAAATATCAACTGCTTTTGCACGGCTGGAGAAGAAAATTACAGCCACAGAAACTTAATCACTTTTACATCGTTTGAGAGAAAAAATTACATTAACTTCCAGTCATAAAATATCAACTGCTTTTGCATGGCTGAAGAAAAAAATTACAGCCACAGAAGCTTAACCACTTTTACATCGTTTGAGAGAAAAAATTGCATTAACTTCCAGTCATAAAATATCAACTGCTTTTGCACGGCTGGAGAAAAAAATTACAGCCGCAGAAACTTAATTACTTTTACATCGTTTGAGAGAAAAAATTGCATTAACTTCCAGTCATAAAATATCAACTGCTTTTGCATGGCTGAAGAAAAAAATTACAGCCACAGAAGCTTAACCACTTTTACATCGTTTGAGAGAAAAAATTGCATTAACTTCCAGTCATAAAATATCAACTGCTTTTGCACGGCTGGAGAAAAAAATTACAGCCGCAGAAACTTAATTACTTTTACATCGTTTGAGAGAAAAAATTGCATTAACTTCCAGTCATAAAATATCAACTGCTTTTGCATGGCAGGAGAAAAAAATTACAGCCACAGAAACTTAACCACTTTTGTATCGTTCGAGAGAGAAAATTACATTAACTTCCAGTCATAAAATATCAACTGCTTTTGCACGGCTGGAGAAAAAAATTACACCCACAGAAACTTAACCACTTTTACATCGTTCGAGAGAGAAAATTACATTAACTTCCAGTCATAAAATATTAAACCGCTTTCACATCGGCTTGTGGGGAAAATGTTATAATTCCAGTCACACAAACGTAAACATCGTTAGAGAAAAAAATTAAATTAATTCCCAGTCATACAAACTTAACCGATTTCTCATAGCTATAGAGAAAATTTCCAAAATATCCCCAGGCCACAGTCATATTCAAATCCAAGGTCTACATATTTAAATTATTAGTAAGTGATAGTATATAATAAGTATAGTAAATGATAGTAAGTGATAGTATAGTAAATAAACATGAAACAAGAAGTAATATGAAAAATTTTAATTTATTTTATTATCGGGGATAAATAACCATCAGCAACTGGAAGTAACTCTTAGCATTCGAATCTATAATCAGATCATTTTAATTCAGAAGGAAACTTCAGGCTTTAGGTTTCACTGTCAGATGGATGTGTGTTTTCATCATGCAGAAGAAAACCACGAAAAAGTTAGAGCAATCCTTTTATTTCTTTTTTTTCCTGACTATAGATTTTATTTCAAACTACATTAATTGTGATAGAAAATTTCTTCTAATAAATAAAAGTAATTCGGATATAAATGAAAAAAATAAAAACATTACCTAACATAGAAAAGATAACCTTTTCAGATGAATTTGAAAAACCAGGAATGAAGTATTTTTTTTATTTATTTAAATATTTGCAAATTAATAATGTAAGTACATACAAATCGTAAAACTCATATTATTTTTTGATAAATGTTATAATTTGAATAACGGAAAATTTGATAGAAAACTCGAACGTATCAATACATAAAAACGTATCAATATAAGATTCTTTATTTTTTATAAATAAAAAAAAAGGACAATGTATTATTTCTTGAAAAATGTTATAATTTGAATAGCGGGAAATTTGCTAAAACTCTACCAATATTACATAAAAACGTATAAATATATGGTTCCTTATTTCACGCAAAAAATGTAAAAAATTCTTGAATATGTACACGGAGAAAAAAATTCTGGTAAAATTACCGTACTGTATGCTAAAGCATTTCTGGTTAAAAGAAAAAAGCATAATTCTGATTAATAAAACCAAAATATTCGGTATTTAAACCATTCATTTGGCAATTTTTCCGTTCATATGGTAACGGTTTACGGGAAATTCTGGTTTTCAAACCACACATCTTGTTACCACACATTTCGTAAAAAATACAAAATCGAAAGGTAATTATAACGGAACAAAATGTTTTGCGTCATGATTTAAGGTATCGTGATAAAATTACCAATTTTTACCACGTGTACAAAATTTTGTCACATATTATAAAACCATAATTTAATTTTAATTTGTCCAAATTCATTATCAAAGTGCTTCGGTTGAAGTTACCAAGCTTTTTGGTGCTCCCATAAGGCCAAAAATTCAGTAAATTTTACCATATTCTAATAGTTTTGATGATATTTATTTTCTCGGTGCAGATAAAAAGGCATTTTAGCCACATAAGTATTTCACGGTAGATAATTAATCATCAAATTAGGTTTTGTCACTAGTGAATTTAAGTGTCCAAAAATTAATAAAAGCTGTACTTTTAAGTAATGAAAGCTTTAATATAATAAAAGTTGCACTTTTAAAATAAATAGGTAAGTTTTTAGCAATCTAAAAATAAAAAATTCGTAAAATTTTACCTGCGTTGAATGAAATATTTACAAGTCCTTAATTGAAATGGTACACAATTATGCTACCCATCTTTCACAGTTAAAAACATTTCATTTTCTTAGCCTTCAACTTAAAATGCAACTTAATTTTGAAAATATAAACGCGTTACTAGTACTTTCAATAAAGATGCTAATGATGCAAAATTAAAAGCAGTGTTTAAAAATAAATAATGCTTATCGGTTCGAATAGAATTTATTTTTTCCCTGATTTATTCATTCTGTCCATATTCAGTTATGCATTTCATTCTTTAATCCATTCAGTCATAACTCTCAAATAATTTCATAGTGATTCAACTAATGGCCTCATTACTCAAAACTTGATATTTTATAGGGAGCGGCATAAATTATCTCCCGTTACATTGCACTTACGTCTCTAATAGCAATTCAGAAAGTGATTTCACAAAAACTGCTGGAAAATTATCACATAAATATTTTGTTACATCACATACATTCTGATAATACGTGTTCTTTCTTTTTGCACATTATCATTAATAATTTACGGAAATATCTTGATGATAACTCAATCATTAAATTGTCAAAAATGAATTATTAAGTCGCAGAATTCATTTCCTTCTTCAAACGTATAACATAAATGAAGCATTTCAAGCAAAAGTAAACATTTAGAAATATTTTGTGAGCATTTAAGCATTAGTTTTGTCTTAATCAGTAAATTGCTTTTAAATTAGATCACAAAATCAGAAAAGTTAGCTAGTTAATATTTCCTTGCTAAGAACATAAAAGTAATTTTTCTAATTTAGGCTACAAATATGAATATAGTCTCAATCAGTGAGTAGCTTTTATATTAGATCGCAGGATCGGAAAATTGAGCTAGTTAATACTTTCTAGCTAAGAATATAAAAATAATATTGCCAATTTATGTGTTACAAATATGAATATGAATTTAATCAGTGAGTAGCTTTTATATTAGATCGCAGAATTAGAAAAGTGAGCTAGTTAATAATTTCGTGCTAAGAACATAGAACTAATATTGCCAATTTATGAGTTACAAATATTTTAGCTAAGAAAATAAAATAATTTAACTATCACTCCTTATTATGCATAAACTTTAATACATTTTCATATATTCATGTTGTATATAGTATCTTTATATAATAATTTTTAAGTTTTATTTTCCTGCTTTCTTCTTATTTAATTCACTTTTTTTTTTCATATTTCATGACTTGAACTGTAAATAGAATAGAATAGAAAGTTATTTTAATTTGTTTTTTTACATCGAATCACGTATCTGGCCACAGCTATTAACTGCATTGTAAAAATTCCCTGATCTAATTACGGTAAAAAATACTAGTACTCAGGTTGCCGGTACTTTTTACGGTAAAATCCACATTACCGGAACACATTAGGAAACAAAAAATCTGATATACCGTAATAATTTTATAGCTTAGTGATTTTATGGTAAGTATTACTGCAGTACATAAATAATTACCATAAAATCACTGAATCACTCTTATTAACTGCAAAAATTAGGACATAATATTTTATGGTAAAAAATTGATTTTACGACATGGATTATGTCACAGGGCCGAATGCTGAAGCGTACTGTTGTTTTTCTTTGCTGTTTTTTCTTGCTTAGACAAAAAAACATTTTCATTTTGCATATTCTGGCTATAAAAAATACTATAAAAAATTAGTCTGTTCATATATTCTAGCAATTATAATAAAACGGTATAAATAACTGTAATTATTTCTCAGTTTCAGAACGGTAAGCGTTGTGAACTAATAAACATAATTAATTTTCAAAATGTAGTTTAATATGTTAAATTAAATATGACAGTTTAGAACACACACTAAATAAAAAGGATTTTTTTCCTTGCATTTTTCTAAATATACATACAAAAATGGAAAAAGCTAATTTGTGAATTTATAAGATTCTACTACAGCATTGCATTTTCTAAAACATTTCTAGTTTTACATTTTTCTTTTAATTTCCGCATCATAATTTAGAGCATTTTAACCTGCATATTTCTTATGATTATTTTTGTCAACTTTGCTTTTGTAATTACAACAACCATTGTTGAACAGTTTTGAGTTTATGAATACTAATATTCAACTCCGTAACCTGATCGGTCTACCACTGAGGATATTTTTCGTCAGCATTGTGATCGTGCGACCCAGGTGTGGAATTCGTATACACCAGTCATCGCTGGGAGTCGAATTCGGGTCACCTTATTGGAAGGAAAGCGCTCTTTAAGCGCTTAACCCCTTAGACATCATGGCTTTTCTGTTAGGGTTAGTAGTTATTTTTTTTTCTGTCTGTCCCCTGTATCGGAACGAAATTCCGACGCAGGTGTTATTTTATACGTATATCAACCTATATCGAACACTGCCCATTAGCTCAGTTGCATGAAACGTCTTTCTAATAACTCGAAGATGGTGGTTTCAACACACACACCCCTCATGGGTCCGTGTTCATACTTTTTGTCAGTGCTCGTTATTGAGTTTCATTTGTTTGATATTTCACTGATGACTTAAATAATTAGTATTAATAATTATGTAGATAAGCAGATTCATGTAAGCTGCTCGCTCCAATTATATGTAATACAAATACATCTGACCTCAAATCAAAGTTTACTGTCAACCAAATTCACAAAGAAAATATTGGAAAAAATATCGTGAAATTCTTTTAAAATACTTAATCTTCTATTCATTAATGCATTTCGAGTAATGTAGTCAACATTTTCAAAAATACATTTTAATGTAGGAAAAATCTCTTTAAATCGGAGCATTGAATTTCTAAATTGGACCATGAAATAAATTAAAAATAGAGTATGATAGTAAATTTCATGAATCCAATTATATCATATTAAATGCAATTTTAACTTTTTTTTTTCTTTTCACCTAAACATAACATATAAGATCAAAGTGTCCCTGTTACCGTCCTTTTTTAATCAACATATATTATCAAAATAATGGCATTAAAACCAACACACGAATTCCCATTTTTGTCTATATTTGTATAAAAACAATAAAACTATTAAAGCAATCATATTTATTTTTTTATTAATTTCATATTTTCGCATATGTTTCATGAATTATTTAATTATATTCTATAAAAAAATATCAATTATTGTAACGTCTAAACAAAAATTACACAGTGATTGGACCAGTTCTGTCTATGGCTCAATGCTTGGTACTTTTAATTATTTTATAATAACCTTCGATTAACTTATATATCAACTATTTTTCTGAAACTGGTTTCATAAAATTAATACTAGAGAAATATATTTCTCTATTATGAAACAAAATCATACGGAAACAGTAAAGACGTTTAGTCTCGTTTTAATATTTAGTTGATGATATTTAATTAAAAAAATACTTGCTCCTTAATTGCGTAGCACTTTCTCATAAAATGCTTTCACGAGTTACATTAACATCGAGCAAAAGAAAAAAAAAGCTTACTCACTGCTCAGATATTTAATAAAATTGAAGAGACAATGCTTGCCCAGTCTAAACAACGGTCCAAATTTAGGTACTCTCCCCTACGTTTTAAAATTTATATTGCAATGTAACAATTGCGTAGCACTTTCTCATAAAATGTTTTCACTGGCTACATTAACATCGAGCAAAAGAAAAAAAAAGCTCACTTACTGCTCAGATATTTAATAAAATTGAAGAAACAATGCTTGCCTAGTCTAAACAACGGTCCAAATTAAGGTACTCTCCCCTACATTTTAAAACTTATATTGCAATGTAACAATTGCGTAACACTTTCTCATAAAATGTTTTCACTGGCTACATTAACATCGAGCAAAAGAAAAAAAAAGCTTACTTACTGCTCAGATATTGAATAAAATTGAAGAAACAATGCTTGCCCAGTCTAAACAACGGTCCAAATTAAGGTACTCTCCCCTACGTTTTAAAATTTATATTGCAATGTAACAATGTAACAATTGCGCAGCACTTTCTCATGAAATGTTTTCACGGGCTACATTAACATCGAGCAAAAGAAAAAAAAAGCTTACTTACTGCTCAGATATTTAATAAAATTGAAGAGACAATGCTTGCCCAGTCTAAACAACGGTCCAAATTAAGGTACTCTCCCCTACGTTTTAAAATTCATATTGCAACGTAACATTCTTAAAATTCTTCTCATTTCAATATTTAATTATTCTTCTTAAATACAATACCATCGACAAATCTCTTTAATAATTATATTTGCTACACATTAAATATACAAACGTCTTAAGAAAAATTCCATGACTTATTAAGAAAGAAATGTATCTGTAAGCAATTTACATAGAATTAAATATTTTATTTCCGTAAAGAGCTAAATGCTAAAATAAATGAATTATCAATCAAACCTGATAAAAATTCTACATTTAAAAACTAAATTCATCGTTAAAGCTCAATATTTAATGTTTAATATATTTATAAATATTTTTATTCCTCGTTAAATATTAAAACAGCACTTAAAATTTTTATCAGTTTTCGTTTACCAAATTAAACTATTATCGCTATCACTTTCTTGATATCAATTTATAAAAAATCTAGCATTCTTTACATACATTAAATATTAGAAAATTAGGGAATTAATGATAAGGAAATAAATAATTTTCTCAATTACTAAGTATTGAATAAATCGCAGCATATAAGAATAACATGATATCGAATTAAAAAAAAATTTCTACCTTCTCCTTCTAACTCTTACAGATATGCTGATAATTGCTTTTTTTTATCGTAACTGAGCCTCAATTAGAAGATAGGAATTTTTCCCAAAATATGCCTTGTTTGCCAATTAGTAGTAAAACTTTTCACTCATAAAATTTATCTGATACATTTAATCCTTGAATGTATTACGATTATGCATTTTATTTAATTTCTCGCATTAAGGACCTAATTGATTTTCATTGGCAATTTTAATTAAAATCTTTAACTAGTCAAGACAGCGAAATATTTTAATACATGATTTGAATAATATTTTATTTGGAATGAAAGATATTAATATATATTCCGAAAAGTTTTTTCGTTAAATATTATTGATTAAAAATCATTCGAGAATTTAATTTCATATGTCTATGGAAATCTTTACAAGATATGCAATATTAATTTATGTAATATTAATTATTTATATATTACAGAGGTGGTTCAAATTTTATTTCATTTATTAAACTAGTTAAATTTAACTCAAAAATTTTAAGTTATGTTTTCAGAAGTTTAAATAATTATTTAAATGTTATTATTTACAATAGAATTAGCGAGATTCTTTACAAATGCAATTAAAATCATTATTTTTAATATGGATTATGTTGAATTAACCATTCATACAGGGTGTCCCGAAACGACCGCATAAACTTTGCACTGCTAGATTCCTCGTTGGGAGTACATAAAAATTGCCCAAAGAAGCGTTCCTGTACGATCCTTAGTTTACGAGAAAAATACGAAAAACAAAGTATGACGTCTCTGCCGGTGGAAGAGGAAACACTTTATTGAACATATCAACAGCAGTATACTATGCACAATTCAAGGCAGAATATGCGCGGCGAACGTTTTAAACATTATCGTCTTGAAAGATATGCAAATACTGTTGTTTTTGTGTACTCCCAACGAGGAATCTAGCTGTGCAGAGTTTATGCGGTTGTTTTGGGCCACCTAGTATAACACAGGGACTATTCAATAGTAGTTTATTTAAATTCTTTAACTAGCTAAAGTAGGCAAAAAATTTTAATTTATGTTTTAAGTAATATTTTGTTTGGAATATAAGATAAATGAATAATTATTTTCTTTAATTTTCTTCATTTTAAAAGCTTTTGCTCAGCTTTTTCACAAAGGAGAATGAAAATCATTATGAGATGAGTAATATTAATTTTTGTTGTAATAATTATCTATGCAATCTTCATTTTTACTTCTATTTAAATTCTACAACTTGTTAAAGTGTCTAAACCTTTGTTCGAGTTTTGGTAGCAGTTTTTATAAGTAAGTGTTATTTTATATGTAAAATATGTAAATAATTTTATGTTCTGGCCTTTGAATGATTCTTTAACAAATAAAAATTGCTTAAAATTAATGTAGGATGATGAAATATAGTGAATGCAGTGTTTCATGGATAACTTCACTTACATTTCATGGTTAGCTAAAGTATCTTAAATATTTTACTACATATTTTAAGAATATTTATTTGTAATGTTTGATACATAAATACCGTTTTTTTATGTCCTTAATTATAAAACGTGTTTGATAAATGTTTGATACATAAGATTTTTTTTCAGATGGATAGCGATGAAGATGTTTTTAGACCAATTGTAAGTTTTTAAAATACTCCAAAATAATATTATTTAGCAGTTCGTTACGTTTTTGATTAATTTGATGGCTTATGCAGACTAGTCAAAAACTAAGTTCATTTCATGAATATCCAAATTTAATCAACAAATAAATTTTAAAAAAAAGAAATCGATATGAGTGATATCCAAGAAGTAATAGTCAATGGTCAGAGATATACTAAAGGAACACCATGTTGTACCTTGACCCAATTCTTCTTACTTTAAAACTTTCTTAAGTGAATCTTCAGAATTTGATTACAAAGAAACTCTTGACAACCTGTAATGTGTTTCCCAAAAAATTTCTGAAGCTTTTTAAATTATAATCTTTTGCATAAAAAATAAGAATTTATCATTGCTCCAAGATACAATGTCAACTCTTTCCCTTTTATTTTTGTAGATAAAGTACACCAGAATACTCGCATTCTAACTCAATTTTACACACATTCATATATATATATATATATATATATATATATATATATATATATATATATATATATATATATATATATATATATATATATATATAATAAGTGCTTCTCACGGAACCTGACAATTCGGACCAAAAAATTTCTTCAAATTTAAAGTCTTCAAAATAATCTAAATTTTTTTTTGTATACTTCTTTAGCTACACTTATTAATATCTTATAGACAGCAGTGTAGTTTATTGACATTTGCTCGAGAAAAAAAGTAAAATAGAAATTCACCAAATCTTGAATGCCAGGAAAATGACATATTACCTTAGAAGTTTAAAAAACAGTCATTTTAAGTTAATAGTAAGTAACTCAACTTAAGCCTTTATGTTAGATGGACCACAAATTGCTTAAATTAATTCTTTTTATCCACTGTAGAAGGAAACAAAAAAAATTTTGTTGCTGATATGTACAGAATAAAATTGTGTATAATAATCAATCATTAAATAAATGAATAACTTTGATTACATCCAAGCATATTACAATCATACATAAACATTGGTATTAGGTTAATATTTGCTTTCCCTCTTTACAGTATTAGCAGTTAAAAAGAATTTCTGGTAATACTTCAATGTCCTGGCATTCATAAGCCAGTAACTCAGTAACTCAGTAAGTAACTCAGATAAATCAGTGTAGTTTTTGTTATTAATGATTTCAAGAAACCAAGAAAATGACAGCATAAAAACCTACTCACCTTGAAAAATTTTTTGAAATAGATTTTGAGCCAGAAAATTGGTTCTTTATTCATGCAACAAGACATGTTCAGATAGGAGGGTATCTAATCAATCTATTAACATAAGATATTGATTCCTGGTGCTATCTATTTTGGTCATAACTCACGAAATAAAAGTAGCCTGGAAAATGACAGATTTTCATGGGACAAACAATTATTGACAGAAAAAAATTATTCTAAACGAAGTTTTAGTAAACAATACCCTCTGCGGATATTCCAGAAATGCTTACATAAGATAAGATAAGAAAAATTAGATTTTGAAAAATGTATGGGAAGTTTTGAAGCTAGTTATTATAGGAAATATTGTTCGGGACATGCCAGAAAAATGACATTTTGATATTCAATTAAATTTTGTTAGTATAGAAAACAGCCAATGTAGTGCAAAGTCATTTTGAAATGCTAACAGCGATGCTATTTATTAATTTTTTAAAAAAAAAAGTTCTTTTAGTATTATAGCATTAGATCTTGAAGCAAGGGGCAGAGAATTGTCATGTTTCGTGAGAATCACCCATATATATATATATATATATATATATATATATATATATATATATATATATATATATATATATATATATATATATATATATATATATATATATATATATATATATTATACACCGAAGAGCCATTACATTATGACCACCCTCCATCTATAACAATGGGCTCGCCCAGGTTTTCATGGTTTCTCGCTCAGGAACAATGTTTCCATGGGGCACATTAGGATCCATAATCCTCATAGAACAATCCCTGATGTCTGTAAGCTACTTGAACATAGTTGCAGACCAGGCTCACCCATTCATGGAAACAGTTTTTCCTGCGGGGGATGGTGTTTACCAGCAGGATAATGCACCATGTCATAAAGGTCGAATCATCGAGGAACATTCCAGTGACTTTCAAGTCATGTCTTGGCCCCCAAAATCACCTGACCTTAATCTAATAGAGCATTTGTAGTCCAACTTGGAAAACCAAATTCGTGCTGCCACGCTACCCCCTCGCAATGTGAGGGAATTGCAGGACCAGTTGGTGAGTTCTTGGTACCAGATACCTCAGACTACCTATCAACACCTTCTGGAATCAATGCCACGGCGGGTGCTAGCAATTTTGAGGGCTGAAGCTGGTCCTGTATGTTATTAGCAGGGTGGTCATAATGTAATGACTCTTTGGTGCATATATATATATATATATATATATATATATATATATATATATATATATATATATATATATATATATATATATATATATATATATATATATAACAACGTTTTGAAAAAATAAATGGATAAATTAACATGGATAAATTAACATTAGGTAACATAAAGGGGAAAATATTTTTTTGACGTAGCACATAACAAGGTTTTCGATATATCGAGAGTATACTGTATATATATATATATATATATATATGCACACACATTATCCAACAATGGTAGAAGAGACACTTTCAATTTTTAATATTTTTTTTTTTAATTTCTCAAGAAAATTATTTTGTATCGTTAGTGGTGTTTATTTCATGCAATTTTTCAGGCTTTCAAAGGTTTGAGAGACCAACAATAAATTGCAAAAGCATTTTTGAGCACCCTATGCCAGAAAATAAATCAATTATCTTGTAACTTGTATCGATAGATTTGGTAGCCTTTTTCATTATCTGCATAAAATTTCGTAAACTGCACCACGTTTAAATATCTATAGACATATGAGCATTTTTTATAAAAAAAACTATTTTTTTCTGTCTTAAGTTTTTTTGCTATAACTTTAAAAGTGTTTAATAAAATCAAACAAAGCGTTTCGAGCAATTTAAAATTAATTTGAAAATCATTCTTACAAAATTTGAAAAAAATTTGTTTAAAACTGCTAACGATATGAGCATTTAAAATTGTTCTTTTATACTGCGCATGCGCGAAAAAAATTTTGAATTTCCTTTTCATATTTTTGTAGTGAATCGCATTTGGCACCTAATGAAAAAAGTCTGATTTCAATATCTTAAAAATTCAAAAATTTTCAAGTAATTTTTTGAGCAGTTCTTGTACTTTTCACAAAAAAAACTCAGAATGATAAGGGGTTTTCCACAAATTTCATTTTGTGTCAATAGACAAAATTTAATAGCAAATGATAATACCTTACAATATTAGTCAGTGCACCAAAATGTGATGGTAAAAGAAACGAAAAATATGTGAAAGAAAACATATATATATATATATATATATTAATATATATATATATATACACTGGTTATCATAAATTAAGGAAAAATCACAAAAATAGCGATAACTCTTTCAAAAGTAAGCCAAACCGTGCAAAATTTGCATATGTTGTCCACTAAGAGTAGCTGAGTAAAATTGCAATATGCAAATTAGTGGCGCTGCACTCGGCTTACGTCATCTGCCTGGAGCATAAAAGTCCAAGTTTGAGAGAAAGCACACAAATTTTACTGTGATTGCGACATTGAAAATCTGAGATAGCCAATTCGTAATAATGACCTCTAGGCATCATTTGCCTGAAGAACTACGATGGAGAGCCATCGGGAGACTAGAGGCAGGGCAGAGTCAATCAGAAGTGGCCAGATGGCTAAATGTGAGTCCATCTGTGGTTCATAGACTTTGGAGGCAATTTCAAACCACAGATTCGGCATCTAGGAGGTTCAGTCAAGGACGGCCAACTGTTACGACCAGTGCCGATGACCGATATTTGACATTAAGTGCACGCAGGAATAGAACCGCTACTCCGACACATCTTAGATCCTCTCTTGCTGCAGCCACCGGAAGGTTGGTGTCAACGTCAACTGTGCGCAGAAGGCTCCACGAAGGTGGTCTGTATGCGAGACGACCAGCCATTTGCGTGCCGCTCACATCACGCCATAGGAGAGACCGTTTGCAGTGGGCCCGACAACATGTCCACTGGACGTCAGATCAATGGAGGCCTGTTCTCTTTACGGATGAGTCCAGGTTTAGTCTAGAAAGTGACAGTAGACGTTATTTGATATGGAGAGAACCTGGGACCCGTTATCATCCATCAAACATCCGTGAAAGAGATGCATACGGAAGAGGCAGTGTCTGTGTTTGGGGAGGCATATCCTTAGGAGGGCGCACATACCTCCATGTCTTTCCAAGGGGAACCGTGAATGCTCAGGTTTATCGAGACAACATCCTTGATGCTTATGTGCGCCCATATGCCGGGGCAATTGGTGATTGCTTCCTGTTACAGGACGATAATGCAAGACCACACAGAGCTCGCATTGTTGATGATTATCTTCAACAGGAAACAATTACTCGCATGGAGTGGCCAGCTCGATCCCCGGACTTGAATCCTATCGAGCACGTTTGGGATGCTCTAGGGAGGCGTGTATCTGCCATCAATCCGCCCCCTCAGACCCTTGCCACGCTTGCAACTGCTTTACAAGAGCAATGGCTCTCACTTCCTATTGAACTGATAGACCGCATAATTGAAAGCATCACACATCGCTGTTTGTGCTGTATTGCTTCTAGAGGCAATCATATTCCATATTAAAGGTACTTTTTCTATTGCAAACCGATACTTCCAATTTGTTTATTTTATACATGTGCTAATTTCTATACTACTATTAATGTCTGATAATTTCTTTTTATGTTGTTTAATACCTTACTATGTGTTGTATATTGTGGGTAAGTTTCATAAAATTCCATGTGTAATTTCTTGAGTTATCGCGATTTTTGTGAATTTTCCTTAATTTATGATAACCAGTGTATATTAATATATATATATATATATATTAATATATATATATATATATATATATATATATATATATATATATATATATATATATATATATATATATATATATATGGGGAATAACCTCCCACAATATCGAAGTCATTTTTAATAAATCTTGTTTCATAACACGAAATGAAATTTGTGGAAAATCCTTTATTTGTGGAAAAGTACAAAAACTACTTAGAAAATTGCTTGAAATTTTTTAAACTTTTAAGACATTCAAATCAGATCTTTTCATTAGTTGCCAAATACTATTCACTGCAAAAATATAAAAAGAAATTCTTTAATTTTTATCACTCATGCGCTGTATAAAAGAAATACTTTAAATACTCATATCTTGCTCATTTTTAAACGAAATTTCTTTTTCAAAGTTTAAAAGAATAATTTTCTAATTAATTTAAATTGCTTCAAAAATTTTGTTTGATTTTATTTTATATTTCAAAAGTTGTAGATTCAAAGTTGCAGCATTACAAAACTTAAAATAAAATAATTTTTTATAAAAAATATTCATAACTCCATAATATTTAAGCAAATTTTACGAAATTTTATACAATTTTTGAAAATAACTACCAAAGTAATGGATATATGCAAACTTATTGCTTGATTTTCTGGTATGGGGTGTTCAAAAACGCTTGCTTTCATTCGTAACTTATTGTGGGACCCTGTATCAAGGTTGTATCAATATTTCAATTTATGGAACTTTTAAAATAATCATCATATAACTTGATTCACTACTAATTATTTATAACTATTCTGTGAAAATATATCAAAAAATATCTATATAATTTATGTTTGATAGTTCAGTATTATTTTCCATTTTCTGAAAATTATTATAAATATTTTCATAGTAAATCAAGATATGTGTCGATTATTTTAAAAAATACCCTTAACTTAAATCAATCTAACATTTGGCCTTATCAAGTAGATTAAAACTACTAAAGATTATTGTCATCTGTTTATTTCTAAACTGAGTGTCCAAACTATCTGCTCCTATTTGCGTTTAGTAGAACTGTTTTGACATGATTCTATTGGCAGTTTATTTCCTCTAAAGTGTCAAATGGACCGCTTGACATTTAGTCCCACAAGAATCGTGTTTGCGTAATAACAGAACATTGAAATTAGTATCCTAAAAGGCACAAAATGTTGCAATTATGTCAAGAAGGTAAAACATGTTTCTTGAATTCAACCAACGAATTATTGTGAAATATTTTCTGGTATAATATATACTTCTTAAATGAAAAATGAATAGAGTTTTCTATTATATAATGGGCAATTCCATATGTGACGGAATGACATTTTGACTTGCATGATGACAATTAATTGAAGTTTCTATGCATCTAATTTCAAATAAACATGATTTTTTCTCATGCATATCATTATTATTGGTATAATGTGATTCATAAACTAAAAGAAAAGAATTTTGTATTTTTTTTATTTTTAATTTTATGAACTTTTTACTTGTGTGACGGAATGACATTTTGGCAACCAAGCTTTCGGCATGCCACTTAGAACTGGTAGTTTCTGTGAATTTTGCAACTATTATTTTCCTGAACTATTTTTTACTTTTAGTATAATGTGTAAGCAATGTAAATTGTGAATTTGGAAAATTTACCTCAGGTTGGCCAGCAGTTATTAACATCTATTTGCTGTGACGGAATGACCGTGACGGAATGACAAAAAGTTTAGTGGAAGAAAGTCTTCATTTAAAAAATGTTTTATTAATATGTAAATGATAAACAGAATGTAACAGATAAACAGAATTAATATTTACGTAAGAATCAGTTAAAATTTCAACAATTTGAAAATTAGGTTGTTTTAGAAGAGGTTTTATATCTAACTTGCCAATGTCACATCTTATCTTCGTTCTCAGGAAATTTGTGTATAAATCAATTTTTGTCCCATGTTCTTTAAATACTTTAACATCTAAATCGTCTTTGTTTATCAAAGTAATTTGCGCTGCATATAAATGTGCCTTCTTTTTTTTTCGCAGTATGGGACAATGATTAAAGAGCCGACCGCATACTCCTCAATCATATTTTCCATTTCCTCTTCAAAACAGTGGCTTTTCAAATCATACACTTGGTTTTGGTTAAAATTAGAAAGCATTCCAATTTTGATGATTCGCTTCTCAACTACATGAGCATTTAGTGCAGGTCTCTTGTTCCTGGCAATGCTAATGTAGCAAGTGTCTAGCTGAAGTCATTATCTTTTGCCCTCTCTTAAATAGAATAGCTGGACAAAAACAAAACTTCAACGATTTGTTGCTTCGACTGTATGAAATCATAAAATTCTTTCACATATTATGTGCCGTTTTACAGCAGCCAACATCTTGTTTGGCCTTTTAGAACAACATCACAATTACATGGTATTTATAGGTGCATGTGCTGTGAGGTATTAATGAAATACACTTAACAAAAATAAGAATGAGAACAAAAATGAGATAAGACACACTTTACATCAATATATGCTTCTTTATGAAAAGCCTCTTTTAAGGCCATAAGTATATATTGCATCTGCACTCTTCGTTACTCTGTCAGAGTTTGTATTATGACTGAATCCTTCATACTTGGGGGCTTGTAACTAGCATCATCTTGACAGTAAATTTTTTTTAACCAAATTAAACAGCTCATCAACATTACTTTTCTCACTTAGTTTCTTTTGAGTTCGATGTTAAATACTTCTCACATAAAGACTGAATTAATTTTTTTACCTCTATTGGTGATTTTGGAAGTGAGTGTACAATTTTTTATGGCTTTACCAAGACTCTGCAGGAATTTGTATAGGGAATTTAAATTATTTGTATGTGAAGAGATTGGTAGAATTTGCATCTATGTTTACACAATCTCTGCACAACAGCGTTTGCACTTCTGAGTTTTTTTAAGTCCAACTTTTGTCGCGGAAGCTTTCTTCTCTGCCTTTCTTTCTCTGTTTTTTTCTTCATCATATCATGGGGATCTTGGTCTTTTTCAACATTTTATCTGTCTTTCAACAGCTGTTTTAGCCATTAGGTTAATTGAAAAAAAAAAATAATTCCTAGTTTTTGACTAAGCTTCTCAAGGACTCGTTTTGTCATTCCATCGCCGAAGATGTGTCATTCCGTCACGCTAATTATTGGAAGTTAATAATCAAATGCATAGAATTTTACAATTTCTCATTGATTCTTATGCCACATCTGCTTTATATTCCAAAATATACACATTTTCATTCAAAAACGCAGTTGCTATTTAAAAAAATATACTAAAACATGTGACGGAATGACACAAAAAAAAGTTACTTTTATTGAATATATTAAACTTAAAATGACTTAAAGGCTATGTTTTAAATGTTTAAATTTTGCACTATATGCATATTTTTATCAAAATATTGCAAAAGAAAGATACATTTCTTTTATTTTATAAGTATTTTTCAAGAAAAACAATTTGAGCACAAATGTGAAGAATTCACTTGTCAGCCATGTGATTACTTTAGAATGCTGCCAGATTCAAAAAACTTAAAATTATCAAAAATTAAACAGTAATATGTAGACTTTGGTTATTTTTGAACATATTTCTAAAATTAAAATATGCAATTCATAAAAAAAAAATTTCACTTAAAAGTTGACAATTTCGTGAAATTGCCCTAATATTTATTAAATTATTTTACTTGAAAAATAAATAGTTTTAAAGTCATTTTCGGAGGTATATAATGAGTGCTAAATGTCAATAAGTTATAATCCACTAAATCTTTAATTTATGAAAACGAAATCGTAATTCGATTCATATTTAAATTATTCTTTTTTTATAAATTTTGCTAAATTTTTCAATTCATCCTGCATAAATTTGTAATATTTTAAGGGAAACTTTTAAATAAATTTGATCAGATATCGCAAGTGTTATGAAAGCGGGGAAATTTTAATCCTTCTATTTTCCTAACTTTCTTCTTTCTTTTTTTTGCAACTTACTCAAATATTTTTATTTCATCCTAACGCTTCTTATTAACAATTCCAATACTTCTCTTATAAACACATGCTCACAAAACGCAACAAAATATTTAACTTTTGTGACTTTAGTTTTGTACAAAAAATATTTAGAAATGCCCTAAAATCTTATTTATTTAGCTCTTAAAACGTATTAGCTATTTTGCAACACCTGTCATTTCAGAAATCAAAACTTTTTTTTTTAAAACAATCGCACATTTATAATCCTTATCAACAGAAGTTGAAAAGCAAGAAAGATTGTGGTACCATCTACCAATCTAATTACAAACTACATAATTAAATAGCAAAGATTAAACAAACCTATGAGGCGTTTCACTCCTATTACAAACAACCATTCACAAAGATTTTATGTACTGGCATATTTTTATGCTCTTGTTTCTAATATCTAAATACGGATTTGGTAATATTTCATTTAGTATTATTCACTCTCGAAAAACTCAGTTCAAAATTGAACAATAGAATCGATATTTTTTATCAAATTACGGTAGAAATTATCCTCTACAAGTGTAATAAAATTTAAAATTGAACTGTGAAGTTGAAATAGAGCTTTAAGGACAAACTTTTACTTTAATATGATTCAACTTGGCATCATATTAAGTTTGGAGCAAGTAAGCACGGTATTATGATTCAACGAGTACTAATATTTATTTATTTTTTTAATTCTTTTTTTTTTCTACTAACGCTAATTTATAACTAGCCTGTATTCGTTTTTTAATTACAAGTAGAATTTTTCTCTTATGAAATCACAATTGGTAGATTCTCACTGGAATATCACATGACCTCTTACCCTCCTACCAATGATATATCTACTTTCATAAATATTCCAAATTAAAATAGAGAATTTATAACTCAATTAACTTGTCCTATGACACTAAAGAAATTATTCCTAACATTTAAATCTTATCCCCAAACATCCAACTCCCTCTATCTTTCACACATCATTTGCATATCGATTTTACTTTTTTCTTCCCTCGCATTATTCAAACAATGAAAAACAAAGCAGTCCCTATAACAATGGGGAAAAAAAGTGCTTTTTTTCTGTTGAACATACACCTTATGATCATCAATAAATTATATAACACCTTCTCGCTATTATTTATTTTACTTTTTTCACTCGATTCTTGGCATTTCATTCTTACTGTGATAAATGTAGAAAGAGTTGACGTTCCTAAGGAAATGAATCGAGAGTGGATTTCCATCATTAGGAAAAATTACAGTTCCGAAAGGGGGTGGGAAGAAATAAGAGCTTTCATTTGTTTACTCTTTGCTGTGGGTTCCCCATCTTGCTGTGCGATCTTCCATTTTCCTTTCAGAACGTAATGAATGGGGGAAGTCATTTATTGCATTACCATCTGTCCCTATATCCCCCTACAAAGGGGCACTCTAAATCTCTTCTTCTTATTTGCAAACGGATCCCATATGACAATAGCTTCATAATATGTACCATACCACTATACACATATGGGAACGCTTATCAACATCTTAAGTGAACTGGGGTTTTGGAAAATCCTTTTTATATGAATCTATGAGCCGATCTGATTTGAATATCAGGCAGGAAAGTTTTTAACCTGGAATAGAATTTAACACGAAATGTAAAGAAGTATTATTTGATGAGGTTTTCTGTTTTGCGGATAGTAGTTTTAGTGTAAAAACAGAAATCTATTGAAATGTTTTAAAAATTGCTGGATGGCTTTTCTCTTGAATAAGTTAAATAAAAAAAATAATGGAAAATAATATTCCCCATTTTCATTTGTACCCGATGTGATTGCATGGAACAAAAGATTTCAAATTCCTGATTAAGTGTCCAAAACTGATAACAACAGTTTCTGACCATTCATCGGGTATTAGTACTTAATTTGAAGATGAGCGTTTTTGAGCTCAAGGTTCAATTAATACAAGTATTTTATAAAAATAGCCAACATTAAAAATTAGCAGGATTTTATAATAATTAATAAATTATATTCAAATGGGTTCCGCGTGACAGTAAATGCAGGATGTTTATGAAATAACTTTGCCTACGTATGACACTCTGAAGAGCATACCGTTTAAGTGCACTGAATAAAATTTAGGTCATAGGTATTTATGCACTCAAATTGATGTCAAAAACGATTGCGCAGCTCTCACGGTTACAGTTACAGGGACTGTAACCGAATGGGAATGCCCACTTTCTTTATCGAAATGTAATCCTTGCAATAAAAACCCAAAATGAAGTTGGACTGATAACAAGACATTTTAAAACTAGGCCTTTGCCAAATGCCGCTATTTTTCGTGACCACTAACTAAAAGAGAATGAGGTGAAAACTTTTAAAAACAGAAAAAAAATTGCAAAGAATGCATTCTATGTTTTAAAAATTTTTAACGTGCCCATTCTCACATGGCTGACGTGTCCATTTCGCTATTTTTAAAGGTTTCTACCACACTCTCTCGAAAAATGGTGACACTTGACAAAAGCCTAATGTCACAATTTATTGTGCTAAAAATCTCGTTCCAACTCCTTTTTGGGTTTTTTTAATGTAAGAATCTATCAAAAAAAATGGATGTTATCTTTTAAAAATTACGAAATTTTGTCACTGTAACTGCAATTATGAGAGCTACGCAATCATTTTTTACGTCATTTTTGAAAGCATAGATCATATTGCCAGTGTACTAATGTGCCAATGTGCCAGTACAATGTGCCAATGTACTGTTTATAATACACACGATACGCATAAAGAAACACTTTATTGACATCTTTAATGAACTAGGGTTTTGGAAAATCCTATTTATATGACTCTATGAGTCATTTTCATTGAATATCAGGCATAATTTTTTTTTTTACTTAGGAATAGAATTGTCTTAGAATTTAGACCGAAATGTAAAGAAGTATTATTTGATGAAGTTCTCATATTTTCCGAAGGTAGATTGTATAGTATTTTTGTGTAAGAACAGAAACTGATCGAACTGCTTTAAAATTGTTGGAATGATTTGGTCTGGAAAATGCTAAATGGAAGTATAATGGAAAATAATCTTCTCCATTTTTCTCGATGAGACAGAATAATGGCGTAGAACAAAATACGCGTCTGATAAATACAGATAGCATCCGTTTTTGACCGTCGTTCAGGATTAAGTACATAATTTGACAATGAACATTTTTGGTAAACAATTCACTTAACACAGGTATTGTATTTTATGAAAATGGGTAAAGCTAAAATGAAAAATAAACATCATTCAATAACAAATTTAGAGCTACCGGATTTCATCTGACATTATACAAATGACGAAACACTAATTCACATCAAAAATGAACTGAAGGTTTCGGAAAGTCCTTTTTGTATATATCTCTGAGTGTATCAGATTTGAATATCAGATAGGAGAAAATCTTTATCCATAAATAAATTATAAAATTAAGAAAGTATTACTCAATTAGGATTTTAAAATCTTATGTTTTTTCGTCACTTACTAATTGCTCCATTTAATATGGTCCCTTTTTTTTTCTTTACCTGATGTTTTTAAAATTAAAATGGCCTTTTAGCCTAATATGTACAGTGTAATCTCTGAAATAATATATTTACATGGGCATCTAATCGAAGAGTTTGTCTCGTGTATTCATACTTCTCTGCACGCCACTAAATACATTGAATTTACAAAGAAGACTTTGAATTTAGAGAATAATGGTATCAGGTTAAATAGAAAGATGATTAAATCTACGTGCGAATGTAACATCATCATAGGCATGATAGATCGGGGTGGGCCTTGGCCTTCTCAAGAGGAATTTTTCATTCAGTTCTCCTTTTCACTAGATCTTGCCAGTTTAATACCTTAATTGTTTTAAAATCTACATAATTGAGTCGAGCCTTCTAGCTCCTCTACCAATTGGTTTATGTAACAAATGTAACATAAGTTTCAAAAATACCGTTGCCGATGGATCGTTTTCATTGCCGACTTTAATTTAAAATTAAACTGACAACCTGAATTCCCATAACAACAGTTCGTATTTTATTTTATAATGAATAACTTGACGGCAATCTGGCAAACACGAAAGAAGATCTCAATGATGTTCTCGCTTATTTTGCGAAGTTGATGGAATGGTGGATATCAGCCAAAACCATCTGCTAAGTGAACTAGTTTTAATTCAACGAGACCGCTAAAACAAAGCACCTAAAATAAAAAGATCTGTCCTTTACTATTGCGACCGCCGCCTACAGGTCTAGGTCGAGGGCTCATCTCGTGATTGCCACATCGTAAACGAAGACGGTTACTGAAAATCATTTTTGACACACTTTTTTCATTAATTTCTAGAAATTTTTACGAAACATAGTTTATGCTTTTTGTAGTGTATCTACCACAACAAAAATATAATTCCATGTCTCTAGTATATAAGACAAGTTAACACGATTCAATATTGGGGTACCTTTTGATTGATGAAGGTTAGAATTGTCGGTTTCTACTCTCCACATTGATAATCTTCGAACGGGATGTGAACACGCCTACCTAGACAGAAACGCCCAGTACGATTTGAACACGCCTATTTTGCTGTATGGTCCACATTGAACAGTTGACTTGCTACTTGTGACTGCGACACTGTCCTCTTCCCGCTGTTGCTCCTCAATCTCTATCACACAACGTATACACTCGACTGCTAAAGGTAACACAGGAGCGACCACGACCGTGAACTAAATACAGCTCTCGTGATCAGCACTCAAAAAGTACGTCGATCTTAATACAGTAGTGAATCAACTAGTGATATCCGTTCATCGAATTCTATCACAGATATAATTCTGGTGGGGGAGTACTGTAGTGTATCTACCACTACAAAAATATAATTCCATTTCACTAGTATATAAGACAAGTTAACTAGATTCTATGGTGAGATACCTTTTCATAGATGAAGGTTGACATTATCGATAACTACTCCTCTCCCCCACACATTTATTTATCCTTATTTTCTTATATTTCGTTCCTTTCTAACAAATTGCCTTTAAAGCAATCATTTTTACATTTTTCTGAAGACAATATATTTAAAAAACAGGTGCGTATACTTTAAAAATGCAAATACATTATGAAATTAAACGCTTTTCCAAGTTTTTCAAATTATCAAAGCGCTCCAACTATACTAAAATTGGTTTACATAGTTTGTGTTTAAAAACATTAATAACAAAATAAATATTGCGTTAAATATGAAAATTTAATAAACAAAGCACCCCGAAATTCTATATTAGAATTTTTTTTTAAGTTTAGATTTATAATTGTTCGATTTTTACTTTTTATTTAAAATTTAGGTTTAAGATTTTGCTTTTGGTCTTTTGCTAAATGATCTAAGAAGTATGTTTTCTTCATGTCAAGTTTTATTAGAGATAGTTGTTTTTCAAACCCGGCGTTTGATAGGAAAGTCTTATCTCAGTTTCACAATTGCAAAATAGTTACTTATTAGAACTTGTAGCGCCATCTCTTATTGCAAGTTTGAACAATAAACTATAGTGTAGTATTCCAAAAATAAATACGAATACAATGTAATGTACCATACAATAAATACAGCATAAAATAAATACTTTTTTATCGATCTTTTCCATTTTGTTTGGGTCAAAATAACGTATTTTTGAATGTTTATTCCTTTTTCTCTTTTTCATTCCTTTTCGTTTTGGAATAAATATACGAATTCCATTTTCATTTTGGACTAGTTTTCGTTGTTTTTTTTCTAGATATTGACGAAAAAATTTACCCAGATTCAAAATTAAAAATTGTCCAATTATAAAAATCTTATAAATTCTACTGACTCAAACAACTGATTGAGATAATTTTTCGAAAAAATATTTCTTTATAACAAACAATGAAAAAGAAATTTTATTGAAGCACAGTTATGACATATATGTTAAAAACAATAGTAAACCGCTTACTAAAAATGGGAGGAGGAGAAAAGATTGAATTTTCGTTGCTTATAATAAGCATAAATATACGAATTCCATTTTTATTTTGGACCAGTTTTCGGTGTTTTTTTCTAGATATTGACGAAAAACTTTACCCAGATCCAAGATTAAAAATTGTCCAATTATAAAAATCTTATAAATTCTACTTACACAAACAACTAATTACGATAATTATTCGAAAAAATATTTCTTTATAACAAACAATGAAAAAGAAATTTTACTGAGACACAGTTTTGACATATATGTTAAAAACAATAGTAAACCGCTTACTAAAACTGGAAGGAGGAGAAAAGATTGAATTTTCGTTGCTTATAATAAGCAGGAGCAAAAGGAATTACCAGCGGCCAAAATGTCGACTATTTGGTTCCAGGTGTGACCGTATTTTTCGGGAGAAGGCGAAAGAAAATCATGATATATCTAAATATACCTTATATCGTGCAAGTATCAGGACAACAGTGTTAAAAATAGATAAAGACTCTAATTTTATTAGTCATACGCAAAAAAAAGTAGCATCGTTGTTGTCAATGCATACTAAAGATAATCGGTGGTATTCAATACTTATTGCTACCTCTGGGTGAATTATTGTTAAAATTGGTTAATCTGTGCGTGGAAAACATGCACATTAAAACGTCAAAAACTTGTTCAAAATTTTATTAATAATCATTTTACATTTCTTATGAACAAACTTTATTGTTTTATTCGGAATTCCGAGCTATATAAAAAGAATTTAGGTACTATATTTATGTCTTCAAAAATCAAAATTGAGAGGTGCTTCAACCGCCAACGGCAGCCTCCTAAAACTTTTCACTATTCAGGTATTTTACTTGGTAATTCACAAATTAAAACAATTAACAAGACTGAAGGTTGGGGGTGATTTTCCAATCCAGAGGCCTTTAACGACGCACTTTCCTGTTTGCCATTTTCTTAAAATAGATGAAAACTTGATCCTTGACTTTTTTAGGTCAGGTTACAAATTTTAAGAGAAATAAAAGCTTGTGTTATTAATTGGAGTAAAATACAGCCAAGAGAAAAATATCTAAAAGAGACAGAGAGAGTCGTTAAAAGCAGCTGGATTGTAAATTTGCCGGCCGAGATGGCACGTGAAATAGAGAATTCACCTCCAAATAAGGTGATCCAGCTTCGAATCCTGACAATCAGCTGGACAATTTGAATACTATTTTGAATACTTAATACTGTTATTACTATGCTAACGTAAAATATCCCCAATGATGCCCGGATCCTGGGTTCAATTACCTTTGTCGATCGTCTAGCTAATCGGAAGATGTTTTCGTGGTTTTTCTCTTAGCTTAACGCAAATGCGGATTAGTTTCATTAAAAAATTTCTTCGCGAAGGCAAGTTAGTCCCAATGCTTAATCCAGGAATTCCTTTTTAATCGGTCGAATTCAAAATTATAAGGTTACAGAGATAAGCATTGATAGCCAAAAACCCAAAATGGGTCAGTTGTTCAACGCCAATTATTATTAAATAGGCTTGATCAGACCCGAATTGTGATGGTTCAGAGGATAGTGCGCTTGTCTCCCATCTTGTCCTAGGTCGCCTTTATGCGTCCAAGTCACCTCTTCAGAGTTACAGGCTTCGGGAAACTAATAAATAATTAAAGCCGCTAATAGATTACTTCATTTTGTTTTTCTTAGAAAGACTATTTCAAGAATAATTTTATCAATATTTTATGGCAATCATATAAGAATTTCAAATTGTTCAAAATAATTGGAATTGTCTGCGATTTTTCTACGATATTATAAAGAATTCTAGATACCGACTTTAAACTTCGAATTATCCAGAATTTTGAATTAAAAGAGTTCAATTATCCACGTTTGGCATGCAGTTACAACCTAAGATCAAGAAGGCGACCATGACTCCAGATGAATCGGGCATGGTTAATAAAACAGAAATAGAACATGGTCAATAAAACAGAAAACATGGTTAAAAAAAGATTTTATTAATATAAACTTCTAATTTTCACAACTTTCAGCAAGCCAGCAGTCTCTTTCTTATTTTGGATCATCGAATTCAACTGCTAAAAAAAAGAATGCAAACCATTTTTCAGTAATTAAAAGCTTGCAAAAATTTTATATCATATATCTGTTGATAGTTCAATATAAGTTCATGTCATTATGTATTCATAAAATATAGTAGATAATTTTCAATGTATCTTTTTAAATTTTTATTGCGTTGAGTTTTTCTAATTTGTTTAACTACAAATTATCTAAATATTAATGGTTAACAAACATTGTAAATATCAATCAAATGCAAACCTTGGTTATTTATCGTCTGCAAACAGATTTGTAATAATAAAAATTTTACTCCTATTAAGATTATCTGGTAATTAAATCTTTTTAGAGTGATAAAAAGACTGTTTCAGTTACGGAAATACATGGAGTTCATTCAATGCTTTCTTGAACTCTGAATACAATAATATTAATTTTTGAACAATGATTTTCTTTCTTATATGCAATGGGACAGTTCATTTCTTAAACTTAAGTTATATCTGTTATTTTAATATTTCTGAATATGAGTATATCAGCTTTAACAAGGAAAAGTTTAAAATTTTATTTTTTAACGTAATGTGTCACTTAATTAATTTTTTAAAACTTCATTTGGCAATTGTTTTGATCAAAAATATGAAACAGATCTTATTTAACTGAATTTTTAAATATTACCAATTTAAAATAAGTAATTGTAGTAGGGTAAACCAACCAGTGAAGGAACACTACCCAGTGAAGGAGCATTTCATATATATTGATTAAAAATAAGAATTTGAAAGTTTTTCTTTAGATTGATTGGTAACAATAGCTTACTGCCAAACAATAGGAAGTCATCTAGCAATGTTTTGGATTACCTGGTCAAATAGGCTTCTCTGGAAAAATTTTTGAATTTTTTTATATCTCTGCAGCACCTTGTTTCTTTGAAAAAATTATAAGGTGAGTGTTTGTATTTATATGTTTGAAGTGGAATTAATTGCATGTAATAGTTTTATTTTTTTCACTGTGAAAAAGAGAATTCAAAATATAGTTATTGAAGTTACGTTTTATTTTTTTTAGCATCATAGCATAATAAAGTACTGAGATAAGGGGGTGTTTATTCACTGGATCACCAAACGAGGAAAAACCAGTGAAGGAACAAGTGTTCCTTTACTGGGTTTTTTTTCTAAGTTAATGAAAATAAAAGATAAACTTTAATTTTCTTGTGCCTTTAGTCTTGTTCCCCATCAAAAGTATGTTAAAAATACGAAAAATAACTTCTAACCAGTGAGGGAACAGGCATGTTCCTTTACTGGGCATGGATTTCCCAGTGAATGAACAGTATGCGTTAATATGTTGACTCTTTAATTTTCAATTCAAGATTACAAAAAAAAGTTAACATTTTTCAAGTATTTATATGCTTTAATTTCAAGAATAGGCTTGTTTTTAAATATTTGTATGACTTATAAATTCATAAAGAGCATTAAAAAATAACCGAAACTAAATGATCCTTTACTGGGTGTTCATTCACTGGTAAGAGCTGTTCCTTCACTTGGTCTTCTTACTACTTGTTATTTGAACCTCCAAAACTTTAAAACAATATTATGTAAGTTCTCTACAACTTTTTTTACATAATTTGCAATTAGTAACAAATATGTTGACACTGTAATTTAACTAAAATTACGAATTTTGAAATTAATATGATTTTTTAAAAGGCAAGCGAAGCTTAAGTGTTCCTTCACTGGTTAGTTTACCCTAACTACGTATAAAAGCGTTTTGAAAAAATATTTAAGTGTTTTATTTATTAATAAAGGATATTTAATAATTGAATTTTTCCCCTCCTGCTTTAAAACTTAGATTAAAAATTCATGAAAATTGTTTCTTTGTTTTTTTTAATTTGCGAAGACAAAAGTATTATGTCTACAACAGAAGAATTAAAACAATTAGAGAAAATTTCATTCCTTTCCTACTGTATACTACTGTATGCAAAATTAAATGTGAAATAAAACATCTAGTATTTTTAAATGGAATTTACCAATTTACCTTATGATACAATCTCATTTATTAAACCATAATAACTTGAGAAAATAATGCTAGTGCTGACATCTAGGAGTTCAAAATACAACAAATGCGATTATTTGGAGTAGGGATGCTTCCCCCTCTCTCCCCCCACTATTTCAAAAAAATATAATTCTTAAAGCTTAAAGAATTTATTATAACTCTAAGAATAAAACGATAAATACAATGACGCATGCCTGAATTAAAATTTATTTTTACCAAAGCAAAACTGACCAAAATAAAATGTTTGATCAATGATGGTTAAATACTTTTGAGTGATCTTTTGTTTCTCATTTGTTTAGTTCAAAATATTGCAAAAATAGCACTTTTGTCTGATGAAACTAAACTTATTAACTTCGTTTTTTTTTAACCCAAGTCATTGTCGTATTTCTTTTTTTTTTTTTTTTCTTTTTTCTTTTTTTTTAAAATATAGAAACTAAATAATTGTGGCAATTCTTGGTAAAATCAAAGAAAGAAAAAAAAAAAAGAACTCTCTTGCCAAAGTTTAAGAGTTTTCTTTTTAATCCATATAAATGTAAGAGAAGAAACACTATGGTAAGAGTCATCACTAAAAATATAGTCTACAATTATTAAATTTAATTTTTCAATTTTTCAGCCAATAAATATTTGGTTTAAGCAAGATATTTCACGAAATGTTTTTCTTTTTTTTTTCTTTTCCTCCAGAAATTACAAAGCTATGTTTCTGCGCCCTATAGGTATTACAATTTTTCGCAGCTGGTTTTATACTCATAAAGACAGTGTCCTGCATAGAATAGAAGCTTCAATAAATACTTATTATTTCGTATTCGTATAATTTATAAGAAACTAACACAATATAAATAATGGAAAAATTGTAACCTAGACTCAAATCAAAACAAGGACTGATTTGCTTATCCATGGGTTCGCATACGAACAGAAAAATTCATTATTTTATTAATTAGTGAAACCTGTCAAGTTGACAGCCTATCTCAGTTGACCTTAATTATCAAGAACCGAAATATATATAATATAAAATGAATTTCATAATGAATAATATAAAATTAGTTTTATATAGTATAAATGAGCCTAATCAACTTCGAAACCTGATCACCAGTCTTATGTTGACAGCTGAAATAAATCAAATTTGACTAGAAATGTTACTAAATGCTTTTCTGAACATTTCATAAGTTGACTGAAAAAAACTTTTTAGGAAATTTTCTATGCCATTCTGTCATATTTTAGAATTTCACTGAATTAGAAAATGCAGTATTAAAAGCTATCCTAAACCTTTTTGTAAGCTGACCATATAAGGAAACTATAATATATATATATATATATATATATATATATATATATATATATATATATATATATATATATATATATATATATATATATATATATATATATATATATATATATATATATATATTTCACGGCGAAAGACCGAAATCGGTGGTTGTTGACTTTCACCGATGAATGTTGACAAACACCAAATACATCGGTGAAAGATCGAATATTTCATTACATTCTTGTACATTCGAACCCTCACCGGTGTATGTCGACAATCACAGATATGCTTTGGTGAATGTCCGAAATATTTATTACATTCGATTTGATATGAATTTATTCGTGGATATAATTACATTTATTCGATATTTTAACCCTACACTGATGTTTTTTTAAGGTTAAGTGCCGCTGTCCGGTATACATTTGCCCGGTATACCCTACACTGTTGTTTTTTTAAGGTTAAGTGCCACTGCCCGGTATACCCTACACTGATGTTTTTTTAAGGTTAAGTGCCACTGCCCGGTATACCCTACACTGATGTTTTTTTAGGGTAAAGTGCCACTGCCCGGTATACATTTGCCCGGTATACCCTACACTGATGTTTTTTTAAGTTTATGTGCCACAGCCCGGTATACATTTGCCCGGTATACCCTACACTGATGTTTTTTTAAGGTTAAGTGCCACTGCCCGGTATACATTTGCCCGGTATACCCTACACTGATGTTTTTTAAGGTTAAGTGTCACTGCCCGGTATACATTTGCCCGGTATACTCTACACTGATGTTTTTTTAAGGTAAAGTGCCATTGCCCGGTATATATTTGCCCGATACTCCAAACACTGATGTTTCTTCCAATCTATCGTCAGTAAGTATTGAAATATAGAATAAATATAAATATATCAAATAAATATAATAATATTAACGAATAAATTAATATAAAATTGGATATAACAAATATTTCGGACATTCACCAAAGCGACTATGTGATTGTTGACATTCACCGGTGAGAGTCAGAAATAAGGGTATTTAGCAAATATTTCGGACATACACCAAGCGACTACGTGAATGTTGACATTCACCGGTGAATGTCGACATTCTCCAGATTTCGGTGTTTCACCGTAACATATATATATATATATATAGAGAGAGAGAGAGAGATACATACATACATAAAGGTGACTCTTCCCTGTTCAGTACAAGAAAATAATGACCGAAAGAATAGAAACAGACAATTTTCAATAGAATCTTACAGCGCACCTTGTCATAATTTCATTAATATATATATATATATATATATATATATATATATATATATATATATATATATATATATATATATATATATATATATATATATATATATATATATATATATAGGAATTCTTTTCTAAAAACAAAGAGTCGTCGGGAAAACTTCCGAATTTTAATTCCATAAAGAATCTACAGGGCAAGGGAAAGGTATCTATGCAAAAACGTCTGAAACTGGTTCTGAAATCGAAGAAAGGGCCTATAAAATATAAATAAACAGCAAAATTCTAAATAAATTCTTCCCCTCCCCGAATTTTAGAGTTTGCTTAATTGATACGTTCGCTTGTAGTATTAATAAATCTGCTTATGTTTTTTAATCTTGCGTATTTTGTCACTTTACGTCGTTTCTATGTAATTTTACTACGGATATCATTGCATTTTTTATCTTTCTATGTCATTTTTCTCAAATATTATTTCCCATCCAACTAATGCTATGTTATAGCATTAATAGGGAGGGAAATAAAATAAATGCTATGAAAATGAAATATAATGATTAAAAAGTTACCTTTAATTATTTTTTAAATATATTCTGCTCTAGCGATAATTTATGTAGTATGAGAAATCGCCATTCACAATATCAGAATACTAGCAATAAGTACTTTTTTTAACTTTTTGTCCCTTACGGTGTTCTTTCAATTCAGCATTATAGTTTTGATAGGAAACAAGTTTAGTCATGTTATAAATAGTGGGGTAATGGTTAAAATAAACAGCCTTGCTCATTAGGAGAAGGCACAGTTGTACGCATTAAGCACAATAAAGAAATCAGAAGGGAAAAAAATTTTGTATTTAGGATAAACTAGCAGATGATAAGATTAAAATAAAACTTTTCATTTCAAATGGCAAAATTAATTATCTGACGCTGTGATGATCTGCAGCGACAGCTGCCGTACTGCTGCCATACCGATTAATTAATTATGAGGCCTCAAGCCATGAAGAGACTACAAAATTAAAGAAAAAAAAATTATTATTAGAGTAAAAGTTAGTGAGAATTAATCGCTTTTAAATTCACTCACAACGAATTTTTACTTAAAATAGATCCTTTTTAACAAAACCACGTACCTTAAGAGCACAAAATAGTTCAAGATAAAAAATCAAACCAAATCAATTTGGTATTTCACTTACTGTTTTACTTCCATCGTAAAAATTAAATAAAATGAAAGATTTCATAAGACTTAATGAAACTTGCCAACAAAATTATTAAACCGGAATTTAAATCTTAATGACTAGAGTAGGTAGAGCAGGAGTTCGAAACAGAAATATTGTTCAAGAGGACGTTCTCATGCTTAATAACTTTAAGAACCCCTAATCTTTAGTTTAATAATTTATTCTAAAATGTTATGCTATGTTGAAAAATTAGCTGCAAAATTTTTCGAAAATTTTCCATTTTAAATTCCAATACATTTAGGTCACTAAACAGTTATCTGGAAAGTTAAAGATGTCACCAAGCAGATAATATATCTTTCTTATAACTACTAAGCTTAGACCAAGTCATTCTATAAAGTTGGCAAACTGTCGGTGAGCTCTTTATTTTGGACATAGCCCAAAGTGCGTGTTTAAGAAAACGAACAAAGTTTTATATGAATGTTTAAGAAAACGGACAACAGAAAACTCACCTTTTCAGTGGAGAAGAATGAGCCCAAATAGAAAAATACAAAATTGATCTAGTTTGACTGTTAAAAAAACAATAAAATAAAATCGATTTGGTATTTCACTAACATATATAAACGCTTAGCATAATTATTATGGAGCAAAGTCTCAGACTTCGAGGGCGGGGGGGGGGCTGAGTAAGGTAATTAGCAGACAATCTCATATAGTAGTTACGAAATAAGAAAAATCATAGTAGCTTCTTTGAAAATCTTTATTTTCCTAAAACAGTTTTCTTGAGCTCGAAAGATAACTACCAAGAAATTTATATATCTTCAGAATTTGAAAAAATTCTTGCCTCCACAAAGCCACAAATTTTGTGAAAACTTAGAGCACGAAATAAAAATCTCACAACAGGTTTCACGTGAGTCTTTTGAATTTTATAAAAGGGGTGACAAATATGAAGCATACGTTGATATTATAATATTGAGGGAAACATATCTCTATGAGAATTCATCGGTTTCAGATCTTTAAATATTAAAGCGGTATTTAAAAAAGGAAATTCCTACTAACATTGACACACAGTTATTAACACCTATATAAATTTTAAGACGCATATACTATAGACGCAACTGTAAATAACAATATTAATAAAATATACAGAGTGATTTATGCATTAGGAATTTATTTGGAGACGTTAATTAATTCTTAAATAATAAAAAAAAAACAATACTTATAAGAGTAGTAGTTAAACGGAATCAAATACTGTGTTCAATTTCTTTAACTCGAATTTAGATCAATACCCAGTTTTTTTAAAATAGGCATTGTGAGTTACAAACATTTTCTTCAAAACGTACTTCAAGCTATGACCATTTTCTTCCCTCATTTTGAGCTATATCCAAAATTAAAAGCTCACTGACGAAATGTTGAAATTGTCTTTATTTCTTTAAGATTAAATATTTAATTATCTAAAGATTAAATATTTCTTAAGATTATTTTTATAACTAATATTTCATTATTAATTATATATATATATATATATATATATATATATATATTTATAATTTCACACAATTAACACAATTTTTTAAAATCAGTTTTGAATGTTTGTAGAGGGCAACAAAAAAAAAGGATATCACCCTAAATAACTTTTGTTCTAATCATCGCATTTCTACATTACAAAGTGAGAATCTAAAGAGCTCAAAAGAGTGATCTCTAATATAATTAATTTGTGCTAACTATTAATCAAGTCACGTAAAAACGTACTTTCGTTGAATAAAAATATATTTTTGTTTCTATGAATATTGGATTCTTGACCATCAAAATATGAGAAGTAGCCGCAATATAGATTGGTCTCAATAGTTCTATCAGGGGAGCGACAGAAAGTTATATAGGAAAGACTGAAGTAAACAAACATTTTCCTTTATTAAAAGTAATAAGTACTATAATATTGAGTTACCTTATTAAACTTTATGACTTCATTCGGTTTAAATTTATCTTATGATGTTTAATGATTATTTAAAAGTTGTATAACATTATGATGAATTGGAAATTCACTAAAAAAATTTTATTTATGAAGGTTTTGAGGCAATATATTGAGAGCCCAATTTTGAAACTGTTTAGGAAAAAGTTTTCAAAAACGTTTTGATGATATATGCTTCATTGTATTTTGTTACTATCTAGTGCAGATTCTGTAAATTTGTTCAGTATCTACCAGGAAACAACATTAAATAAATTTGATGCAAACATTTCACCTTTAGAGAAAGTATGACTTATTGTACTACCACCAAAACCTTCATAACTACGCTTTGTTTGAATCTCTGCTTTTTAAGCACACTTAAAAAAATGTGATGTTAATTAAATGGATTAGTCTAATGTTATTTGTAAAACCTCCAATTTTATAACGGGGGAATTGTAATTAGTTTAGAGAGAAATAAAACTTACTGATTTCTTCTTGAACAAACTTTAATTTGTAAGGAAAATTTCAAATTAAAGATCAAGTACTAATATTGGTGAGAATAGGAAATTTTTGGTTCAGGAATTGATGGCACTTTGAGTTTTCTAATCTTTCTAACTTGAGTTTTCTAATGTTAGAGCAAGAGCAATAATTTTTTTAAATTCAAGATCAGGTTAAAAGTATACATATATCGAAATGGATAAAAGAGCAAAAACTGGTAACAAAATCATTTCATATTACTATTTATCAGGAAGTGTAAAATACCCATGACAACCAAGATTTTTTGAACAGTTGTCACATATATTTAGAACTGGTTTTTGCTCCAGAAAAAGTAAATGGTGTTGGATAATTTATATTTAAAAATAATGATCAGAACTAGCACTTTACTAGTAAAACAACTATATATAACTATAGTGTCTACTTTGCAAAATTTGTAGTGAGGTACTTCATTAAAAGTGAGTACTGCAAGACAAAAAAAATAGTTGTAGATTCCTGGCAACAAATTTAAACGTTAATTTAATAAAAGAGCAAGATTCAAACACAAGTAATTTTTTTAATGTGACTGATACAAATCTTAAAGTTTGTCAGCGGAGAAATGAGAATGTCCCCATAGCAAGCATTTTGAAATTAACGTTAAATAAGCTATAAAATAAAAAAACAAACGATTTGAAACTTTACCCACTCCCCTTTCCCCTGAACTTCATTTCTTTGGCAAAACGTATAAAAAAATTATATAAAGCTAAAGAATATCAATGAAGCTTCGCACTTCATATATTTTCAATAGTTTGCATTTCGATGAAGTATAACAAATTTATGGCATACTTATATACTCTAATGAAAACATTTTATTTCACCAATATCACTTTCCTTGGTGGCTTTTTTTCTTCTTCGTACTTAGAAATATAACTTAATGAAACTGCTACATTTCAAAAACACCTCTTTGTTTCAGCTCTAAACATTAAGTTGGTCGAATGCAATTGTGTTCCAAAAAGGAAAATAAAAGAAGTGATGCATGAATTATTATAAGTTTTCAAGAATTTTATCAATCGTTATACATATTTTATAAAAAAAATAAAAATTTATTTTATGAAAATGTCAACGCTCTCCTTGAAACTTAGTTTTCTTTTTGATTTTTGCATCTGAAGATTACAGGCTTGTCATACGGATTTCACTCATGCAGTGAACTTGTATAAGCAAAAGAGGGTGTTTAAAAAATTATTTTGCTCTTTAAGTTTCATCTTTTATTTGACTAAATGATTTTATGATTATATACTTTTTTATAGAAACATACAAGTGTTTTCATCTTCTGAGAATATACTCAGTATTCGTGAGATTTCATATTTAAAATTATTAGAAATGCAATCAACACTAAAAAGACACCATAAAAATACTCTTCAACTTCTAATTTAACTTCTAAAGGAATTTTTTTTTAACATTTATCTTGGTCAATTTGAAAGAAGTTTCACATCTTCTACTCCACATATCTGCGTAATCTGTTTTCAATAGTAGCAGATATACTCAAAATTTTTATAGAATTCGGTTTTATCATACGGAGTGCTTGTACACTAAAGGCTTTTTTATGCAATCAATTTATTTTTTAAACCTTTTGTAAAGTAAGTACAAGCGGAAGAGCTGTTTAAACTGGAAAGGCAAATCAAATTATTACAGACATTGTTAACATTAAATTAGCTCATTAACATGAAGACATTTTTTAACTGTTCATGCTTAAATGAGCCTATTTATTATTATACACCTTATATAAATTTTTCTTTCAATCTTCAATATTTTTTTTTTAAATTTTGAACATGAATGTTCAGTACAAGTAAAATATATCAGCAAAAACAGCCAAAGTAAAATGTATCTTCCAGAAAAAGTAGTCTTAAGATTGTTAAGTGACTAAAGAACATTTTATTAATTTATTCTTTATGTCAACATTATTTTTAATTTTGAACATGAATATTAAATCTTTGAGAAAAATTATGTATTTTAAAAGTAGTTAAGCATTTTGAAAAAAAGTAGTTTTAGGTGACTACATTTTTAGCTACAAAAGTTAGCTATAAAAGCTACAGAAATTAGTAGCTACAAAAAATGTTTTTCCAACCACCGATTAATAGTAAGACATTTTACTGCTCCCAAAAACCAGCAATATATAAATAGGTTTTACTAGCATTTTTCTCTTATTCTTACTTTCAGCCATTTTCTGGAAAAACCAAACAGCATAGAAAAACAAAACTAACAATTTTAACAAACTTTATGGGCAAAGTTTCGTTCCTGGCAAAACTTTAGATTTAATCATGTGTCTCAATATATAATGGAGACATCTTGCTCTATTTCATAAATAAAACAGAGCATTCTATAAACAGAACAATGCCCTAGCAATGTGAACGATAGGGAAAGAGGTTGACGGAATATTAGACTCAGTGCATAAATAGGGTTCCCACTCAATTTCAGAAAAAAATTCCTGGGACATTTCCAGGTATAACAGGTAAATTTCAATGAAAATCCAGATTATATCTTATCTATATCATGCAATTTTTCCTCAGAAAACTGATTTATTTTTCATTTGTAATGCCAAATATTAGATTTTGTGACCAGATAAAATATCTTTTAAATGAGGGAAACATGTCAGTTTAGCATTAATGTGAAATTTTCATAATTAATATAATAAATACTTCTAACATCTATACAAATAATTGTAATAGATATTAGAAGTATTTATTTCGAATCTCAATAACTGATTATTGTTACTGACAATTCTAAGACAGGTTATTTTCCAGGTATGATGATGTAGGAATTTTCCTGGTTTTTGCAAAAAATTACAACTTTCCTTGACTTTTTCCTGATTTTTGGAGTTAAAATAATATTCCCTGAAAATTCCAGGTTTTCACTGTTCTCCCTGATCCGTGAGAGCCCTGATAAAATAGCAGGAAAGGAAAACATAATTTTTGGTTAAAAAATATACTGGTAATTTTCAAGTTTGTCCCTTGGATTGGCTGGTTGACTCCAAAGGATTGGTGGCGAAGCAGTCCGAAATAGAGAGTTCCCCATCCCCACTTAAAGTAAATAGTGGGAAGATCTGTTTATGAACTGGTTTGAAATTCAGCAAATTAACATAAGTGTTGTAAGAGCATTTACAGAAACAGTTAACATTTGTATGTTTATACTTGAAAACAACACTCTCGATGCTACTTCAACTGCATCAATTTTTATTCTACATTCAATTAGATTAAATACACTGAATCATAATTAAATTGTAAAAATTAACATGAAATTGCACAGTTATGCCATAAGAAAGAGTAAAACGAATAAATCTAAAAATTGCTATGAAAAAAAAACAATACAATTCAAGAAAACATAAGAAAATATTAAATATTTAAATATGTGTGCTTAGATACATCTTTATTTAGAGAATGCGATAAAATATATTTCTCAATTTTAAATACAAGTAGCTTGCTTTGAAAGCAATGAATTTTCGATCACAATGAACAACCAGGCTTGAATTATTTCAAGTTTTAAAATTAGAACAGTAAGAGTGAACTTTATCATAAAACAGTCCATAAATTTTTGAAAAGAACAATGTAAACAATATGCAATACATATATACAAATAGCAGAACACTTTACTCTGAACATCAATGAGCACAGAACGTAACAAAATATAAGAATAGAAAAAGAAATTGTATCCCATCACCAAAACAAATTAAAAACTTGCACATATGTCATAAGTTTGCACCAGGATATACATATATAAGCATAAATGACAAAAAAAAAAATTTAAAATTAATGGCATCAATTTCTATACAAACTACATTTCAAGCCTAGCTGAATAATTGGTTCTCACTGGATGTATAAAATTCACAACTAGCATTATAAAAATGACGTTTGGTATAGACTTAAGTTTTGCACATCTTAATAAAACATATTTCGATAACAACAAAGGCATCAATAAAAATTTTATTTACACACAGGCACATAAGCTGATATTGGTTGAACAATGTCAAACATGTAAAAAGTGTTTATCATTACAATAACTGCAATGAAATTAAAATCTAAATGCTTAAACAGTTCAAGGAGCTAAAAAACATACTTAAAGTATTTTACAAAACATCAAAATTTTAAAGCAAATTAAGTCATGGAGATAAAAATTTAACATAGCTGCCTTCCCAAGTAATTTGATGAAATTTACTCATTTAATATAAACAATACTTTAACATTATACAAATAGGAAGAGTAACAATTTCAACAAATTGAGGCATTTATAGACTTTATGCACATGAAATATTATCAGATGAATTACTGTTCCCTATACACAGAAGAAAGATTCTTCTTTTTTTAATCTTCAGGCAAAATATGTAAATTTTTTAATGGAGTTCACAAGCAGTACAATGGAAGAAGTTAACTGAAGTGACAACTTAGTTCCTTGATTTGCAAATAGCCATGAGCACACCAATTGCACTCTTTACTCAAGCTATCCAAATTAGGAAAGTCACATCCAGCACCAAGCTATAATGTGAATAATGGTTGTTGGCAGTAACAAATCACACCATTAACCTGCAAAAAAAAAATTACTTGAATTTTAACAAAAGGAAATATGCATTGTGTACAACAAAAGATAAAAGTCCGTTTGAAAAAAAAATTCTTAATCAGGGCTATCTGGCAACCTCTATTACAAAATTTTTTCACAAGCTTTTAACTATTTTTATTGACTTTATTAAAATCAAAAAAGTTCGGTGTTTATATTTTATTTGCAAGATATTTGAAACCCTAATGATGGAAATAATTACACCAAAAATATATTTTCAAAATTGGAAATAGTATAGAGAATAAATATAATAATTATTCACGTACAATTTTTATAAATAGGATATGTTTTTTCTTTATTTGTGCCTAAACTTACCAAAATACACATAAGTAAGTAAGCAGAAAATTTCTTGAAAATATATTGAAATAAGAAAATTAAAAAATTTTGCACTACTTCTTTCAAATATCAACAAATTAAAAGTTTTAACATTTTTTAAAGTAAAAACATTACGCTATGATTGTAATTTATATGTGTTAATAAATATTTAGAATAATAAAACTTGCCTTCCTAAAGAGGCATATTTACTATTCATAAGAGTAAGATTTCAAGAATATTATATTTATAATAATTAGCAATATATTAAGGATCTTGTGGGTTATAGATAAACTTGAGATGGTAGGGCACAAAAACTTTTCACTTATTTTTAGAACACGAGAGGTTGGATTATGTTTCATAACATAAATTATAATGTCATTTATAAATTCCAAGGTTTAAGATTCCAAAGAATCATAAAAATATGTTTTCCACATTTGTTCCCAAATATTTTCAGAACTTTTTATTCCTTTAGCGATAAAACTTTTTACTCTCAATAAATTTTTATTATGTAAGTAAATTTTGCATACAAAATGCATTGAAATACTGATGAGGTAAACGGTATATTTTGTTGCGCAGTCTTATTGAATCTTATTTTCAGCGACCTTCAATTAAGAATTTTATCCATTACTTTGAATATTTTACTTGTTGATTTTGCAGAGTAATTGTATACTTCATTTAAATTCATTTATGTCTTATTTTTAATTCTAGTTTACTTTTATTATTATTTGTTATTTTAATTTCACTTAAGCTCTTATTTCAAGATTTATTATTTTTCCGCAGTCGAGGAATACAAAGAATCGCAGAAGAAGTGACAAATCTTCTCTACATTTCGCACTTGTCTAACTTAAGCAATACTCTTTGAAATACACTTACTACTATACACCCATTTATTTTATGTCATCTTTCATAGAATTTTTGATAGTGGAAAAGAAAACGTGCCCCTGAGGGGAAGTTCCTCTGGACGCTTGTATGATAAGAGGAGTCGAGATAATATTTACATCACAAAAGGAAGATAAGTGCTTATCGCTTTGCGTACCCTCATTTCAAATGAAACTTCTGAAAACTGTATAATTAACTTGGCAAGAACATCACGTAATAAGAAGTTTCCTCTACTTAAATTTTAGACAATTTAAGACTAATGAATATTTAATGCTCAGAAACGACATTACTTTCCAGTCCCCTAAATATCTACTGACATTATAATTAAAACTTCAAAAACATATCCTAAATAAATTAAAAAAGGATTACTGATTAAAAATTCAAGTTAAGAAAAATAGACTTGTTTGACAAAACTCGAGTTTATACAGAATTTTTATCACGCAGTAAAGACTTTTCTTTAAAACAAATTAATTATGAAACAATGAAACTTTAGTTAAAAAATGTTTGTAAATGTTCTAACAAATAAAATATATAAAATGCGCAATCACTTAAAATTTTACTGGAGTTACTGAAATTTTCACAACAAATACCTAAATATAATCTGAACACAACTTAATGAACAACTATAATGACTATAATGAACACAACTTAAAGCCATAAAAAAAATTAAGAAAATTTTCTTTTTATATTGGGAATGCTCAGAGATTCAGAAAGATATTTGCAATAATAAAATAAAATGTAGTTTTAAAGCTAAGAAATTGTAAAATTTTCATTAACCTTGCTTTTTTTTGGGAGGGGGGCAAAAAAGTCCATTTAATTATTTTTCACAAATGTAAAAGTATAAAAAAAAAACTGCACTAAATTTTAACTTTGTTCTTCATTTGCATTCAACGACATTTGCATTTAACTTTGTTCTTTATAGCAAATCAACAACACCTTGAAAAAATAGATAAAACTTCCATAGTTAGTTGAGTAAATACTTCTCCAAAGAAAGAAAAGTTGTCAAATTGCAAAATATTATCAAAATAAATTGGTCATTTTTAAAGAAATATTTATTTAAAAAATATGAAACAGTTAAAGATACGAAAAAAATACTTTTTTTTTTCAAGTTTTCCACTCCAAGATTAACACAACTAAAACTCATGTAAATTAGAAAAAATAAACAGTTTGCATCCCTGTGCACTAACTAAAACTATGATTATAATTCACATTTTATTCATATTCCCATGCAAAATGAATATGACTGATTTTTAGTGGTTGAAAATTCTACCAGATCATATTTTTAAAATAGTCTTAGAAAGTTAAGGTAAATCTAGTTCTAGATATTTTCAACTTTATACCAAAAAAGAAAGTTCATCTTACCTACAAATTAAATCTCAAATTTAGGAAGCCACTTTTTCTTTATCTTCTTTTTCTTTCTTGTGTTTCTTCTTCTTTAAGAACGAAGGAGTGCGCAATCCCTTCTTTTTCTTTTTATCTTTTTTCAGGGATTCATCTCCAACTTCTTTAATAGGTGAACTCTGAAAAAATAAATTATATTCAATAGTGTTAAAAAAAATCAACAAAAAATCAAAGTAATCATAAGAACAGTTAAGGTTTTTAAAAATGGTCAATGGAACAATGAACTAAACTGAAAAGTTTGGGGGCAATACAATAAGCCATATTTCCAAATTGTACAGGAGAGTGCTTCTGGAAAGAAAAGAAAAACACAAAGAACAAACATTTCCAAGACAGTAAGATGTTTCTCTGTTTAGTGCAGTTATTTACTAGAAATTTTGGAGACTTGACTATTTTTTTAAAAAAACAATGTTAAAAATGGTTTGAAATTGAAACCAAAATCATGATTATGCTGCTTAATTTTATCCAAAAATGATTAAGTGGATGATCAATCAATTCAGCTTTCAAAAATTCTATGATGTGATTTCTGTTCAGTTGATTGAAAACAATCATTTTTAAAATAAAATGGAAGAGACAAAACAATAATTGTGGAACTATTAAACTATAAGCCTACAGTATTTGTTACTGTATTTGATGAAAATAATAAAAACGCATATAAACATTAAATAATAACTCCTGAATTCCCAAAACATTTGAAACAATGAATCTTGCAAGTAAAGCTATATGCTTGAACATTGGAAATGATTAGTAGACAATTCTAAGCTTCAACATTGTTAAATAAAGCATTTTTTATTAAAATCTGCATTTATATTCGTAGAAAATAGAATATTCTGAACAAACAAAAATCTGAAATAAAAAAAAACAAATGGCAGAAAATCAGGACAAAACATTCTCAAGGGTTGATCCAGGTTTTATTTTTTGAGCGCCGATATTTGTGAGAAAAAAATCTGTGAAAAAATATTCTTGTGAAAAATGAAAATTATATTCGTGAAAATTATCTAATGAAAAACATTCAGATTTAGCAATCACCATTTTAAATTACTTTTTTTTAATATAAATATCCACGTTTTTCAGATAGTTTTTTTGATTGCTTCCCTCCCTATGGTTTTTCAACAAAAAAATAAATAAATTCTCCTGACATATTTAATATGTGGTTACAACATGCTAGTCGAATTTGAGCTATCACTTTTTGAAGTGTTCAATTTGTGACAATTCTATTGTCTTCACATCATTAAATGAGTTTTTTCGGAAGTTATAATTTTTCGGGGCTTTTTTTTGCACTTGGCTTTCATCATAACCCATTATATTTCATCATAACGTCATAATACCGCGTGTTATGATGATTGAATTTGATTTATCACTCTTTGATGCATTCAATTTGTGACAAATCCATCTCAACTTCATTCTTTTAAATAATTTTTTTATCAATTTTAAACCTTTACTACAAGATTTTTCAAACTCTGATATTATTAATATGATATTACGTCACAAGAATTTCAAATTTAAGTTTTAATGCCTTTGGTTCGAGATGATGCTGTGGTAAAATTATGTCGCTTTTAGATAGTTTTTCAGAATACACCTTAGGAAACTTTTGTGCCATTATTTTTATAAAAATAAAGTGAAACTTCGTGAAAGGCCATTTTTTAGAATTAAAATTTCATGAAGGGTCTGATTTTAGAGTTAGAATTTTGTAGAGTAGCCATTTTCAAAGATTGAATTCTGCAAAGGGCCCGTTGCATATATGCATGTAATATAATATATATGTGGAGAAACTGGAACTAGTAACGCCCCCTAACGAGAAACTAAAAAAAGAACTCAGAGACAGAGAGACAGCGAGTGGTAGCGAACGAACGGTAGAAAGCCTGCCTTCTTCTTCATTTATGTTTTATACGTATTTTTGTGTAAGTGTTGAGTGCTAACTATAGTAATGTCGTTTACAATAAAATAATAAGTTAGCTAGCCGTTGTTTTTATTCCCCCCTAAGCACCACACGTCACATATATATAATATACATAACATATATAATATACATAATATATATAATATACATCATATAATATATATAATATACATCATATAATACATACACTATAGTATACATAATAATATATATATCTGAATTTCAGCATTCTGAAACCAAAAAAAAAAAATTTTAATAATAAATTTGAAGTTTACATGCAAAAAAAAGGGTACAATGAACTGAAGAAAATTTTATACATGAGCAGGCCTTAAAAAAAACTTCAATTTAGTTAGAATTAGGGGAGATATTGTCATTAATCCATATAACTTGGTTCGAGAAAAACATGCTAGAAATTTGCGTTGTGTTATTAAAGACCTGACAAGTTATTAACTACATTAATAAAATAAGTTCTGTATTTTACTCAGTTTGGCAATTTCATCCTTTTAAAAAAAATTATTATCTAAACATCTATTTTGATCAAGCAAAAATAAAAAGCGTTGTAAACATGCAAAAGCTCATTTTCATTAACCTTTTCTCATAAGATTTAATACTGAAATATTATACATGAAATAACCATTTTATTTTTATTTTTAAAAAAAAACTTGTTTCATTTAATAATTACAACATTTTGTTAATTAAACTTAAATTATTGATAAAGATATAATTGTAATTTGTAACATATCAAAAACTCAAGAATAAGAAAATAAGTTATACTATATTTTACCAGAATGGGTCAAACAGAATATTGCTGTGATAAGAACACTGTTGATCACATGTAATTAGATTTTTATGTTTAAATGCTGATATTGTTAAAAGAAAAGCCATGAATTCAAGAGTTGATAAAATGAAAGCGATCGAACAGAGTAGTAAATTTCCAGAAAAAAATATTTAGATCTTTTAGCACTTTTCAATAGCATTAATGTGAATAAATAAAATATATCAAGCATACATAGAACTTACATTAAACGTTTACAAATTACATTTAAACATTTACAAATATTGATAACAAAAGCCAAAATATTAAAAAAAAATTTAAGAACTTAAACCCACTGAACACCTGGACAAGTTTGTATAATGTTTCTCCATTAGCCTTTCAATGACTGTCACGTGGAAAGACAGCAACTTAAGAGGCAAAATGCTAAGACTTAACTAATTTGCCCATTTAGTACATGTGCACTATTGAATGTGGGCCTAAATGTGGGCTTAAATGACTTAAATTTAAATCTAAATAAAACTAAATATATTTATTTCAGTTTAAGAAAATCAGAATTTAACTTAAATTTAAAATTTCACTCTCTCTCCTGCAAAAGTACTAATGAAAATTGTCAATGCTATATTCTACAATCTGTAAATAATATCAAATATTTAGGACTATATATCGATTCTAATTTAAAATGGAAAACACATATTAACAATTTAGTTAAAAAATTGCGTTTCGTTTTAGTTAAATTTTATCACCTTAAGAATAAAATTCATTTTAATTTTGTGAAAGCACTCTATTACTCCTGGTTTTATTCTTTAATTAATTATGGTGCGATAATATATGGCGGTGAATATAAAACTAATTTACTTCCCTTAATCTCAGTTCAGAATAAATGCTTCAAGATTATTAATTCTCTAAATATAAATAATTCAAGTGTAACTACTACCAATATATATACAAGAATTAACCTATTACCATTTCGCCATAATGTATTTTTTCGTATTTTACTCTATTTACACAACAATAAATTAATATGCAAATTAAAAACTAATGTGTCTGAAAGGAGACCAACTGAAATGTATGAGATTCCCCTCTTTACAAAAGAAATTTCACGAAAACAGTTTTTTTACTTAGCACCTAAATTATATAATAAATTACCATTTCAGTTGCAAAACATCAAAATATATTCTTCTTTTAAGCGTGCTTTATTTCAATTTGTGATGAACATTGACGATTTAGATCTCTATTTTTCACTTTAAAGGAAGCAGTTGATTTTTTATACCAGTCTTGTGCCAATCCAAATGAATTTCTTATGTTACCTTTGTTATTTTTTTTTATTTATTTATTTATTTATTTTTTATTTTTTTTTTTTTTATATATATATAGTTTCATGCATTTTTTTTTTGTTTTCTATTATTACAGTGTTCAACAATATATGACGTCTTATGATGAGCAAAATAATTTATGATTGTAATACTCCTTTTTTTTTTTTTTTTTTTTTTTAAGAATTTCTATTTTAAATTTATTGTATTACTTTTCTTTGTCGCCTGGACAGGATTTTCCTCTTGACGACGAATATATATTCTTTGTATTTATGTGTTTTTGTTCTCAATAAAGTTATATATTTGTTTGTTTGTTATAACAAAAATAGTGAACAAATTTGTAATTAATTTACCTCTTTGCTACTTCTGGAGGCAGCAGAAACATCTCCACTTTCAGCAGATCGTAATTTTTCTTCACCATTAACAGTAACATCACCTGCTGTAAAAAAAATAAAAAATAAATATTCATTTGTTAAATAAATTGTAAAAAACTCTTGTAGGAAACAATTATTCCACCTAATTATTTTACCTCATTCAATATAGCATATATTTTGTCTAATTCCTCGATAGCCTGAAACTTAGTTGCTATATTAATTATTTCAGTTTTTATGTTAAATGGTAGGTTTGACAGCATTTAACTTTTTTTTTAATAAAATCAATTATAAGATATACAGATGAAAAGCAACTAGATTGAATTTTACAAATATCTCATCGCAAAATTAATAATCAGAGTGCAATTGTAAAGACAAAAGTTAAAGGTTACAAATCTAACCTCATAACTAGAATTCAAAACTTTAAACAGCAACCTCACATGATTTAAAAAGCTTTTTACGTCTGACTTCATTAACCAGATTGAAAAACTTTGCTATGTAGATAAATTGGAAGAAACAAACATTAGTAAAAAAGCTGATAATCATAAACAATGCTATTTAAATTTTAGGAAAAAAAGAAAGTTTAACACATCTTTATGTAAGATGCAAGAATTATCAAAACAAATTTGAACAAAAAAATTACTTTTCCTTTAAAAAAAAACTGGTTATCACATTCTCAATTTACTTACAGAAAATTTTTTAAACATTTCTATTAAAAATAATGTTAGAATTTAAAACTTAAAAATTTAAATTTTTTAAAATCATAATTTATTAAATGCAACTTGTTTCGCTTTATTAAATAGTATGGGCAATCAAATCGATACAGCTTAAGAGGATTAAAATGTAAACAAACTGTTCATTATAACTGAATTTTGGTATCCTATTTGAGGCAGGATATGTTTGAAGCAGAAAAACTATAATATAATAAAACAACTTCATTTCTTTTAAATATTTGTTGAAAGATACAGAATAATTATTGCTAATTCAGGGCTGCAACTGGATGAAAACAAGAAAAATAGTTGCTTTAGTTGCATCATATATGAAAAAAAGTCTCCTAAACAGTCTCAAAGATATATAAAATAGCTGCTAACATCATATCCTCCTCTAATAAAATTTTAATTATTTGTGCTGTAATAGCATAAAATTCAAATAACATGCATTTAGATACTCCTATTTTATAAAAAATGTACATTTATTTGTGGATTTTCCAACAATATATTCTTTCACACTACGCATAAAAACAGGGAGCTTTATTTAAATATGTTTATGTTACAGAACAGTTGAATTTGAAACTTGAATTTCCTTTCTCGGTTCTAATTTGCAGCTGCTTAGTTTAGACATTAAAAAAATAAATAAATAAATATTGCAATTTAATTCCATTTTATTTTGTTTATTTTTCATAACTGACACATTTCCAAATTTTAATGCTTATCAAAAAAATTACGATCACAACTCGACAAAACGAATATCACCATGTACCTTTTTTTCTATTCTAAATAGCTCTAAAAAAATTAACACATTTTGTGTAATTAAAGACAATTTTTCTAATTTTGCTACTTTGTTCAAATTAAAAGAGGGGAAAAAACTTAATCCTCAGAGGTATTACATTAGCTTTCTGAAGCAGGAGGAGCATTCACGTAGTGCGAATTCCAATTCCATCAGTCTGATTGGTTAAATATGTCTGTCATGCTTTTGACATCAAACAGTGAGAAATAATAAAGTTAGGATAAAACGAAAAAAAGGGGGGAAGGGGGAAACTCATGAAGCTATTCTTCATTTTAGTCGCTTTGGCTTAAAAAAGTCGCCGATTTTACGCAAATCATTGCAAATTTGTTATTTTTACTCATATTTCTACTAAAATAGTCGCCATAGTTGTCATTGCTTTAAAATAGTCGCCATAGTTGCCATTGCTTTAAAATAGTCGTTTTAGTCGCCTTTTTAGTCTCCAATGGCAGCCCTGTAATTAAATGATTATTTAAAAATAATTTTTAGAAAAGCAGTAAAATGCTGCTTTCAAATTGCAAATGTTAAATTGTGATATACATGGGATAAAATTTATCCTCAAAGTAAGCGGAATATGATTGTCTAACACTCCTGGCGTGTAAATCATAATTTTTACCCTATCTGTTTTAAATTATTTTTGGAACATTTAATAAGTCAGAAATTTTATTAATAAGAATTATGTACTCAAGTTTTAAATTTTAAATACTCTTACACCCTTGGTTATTATTGCCCCATTAAAAAAAAAGTTTTCAAAACAATTTAGAGAAATATATACAATTACGAAGAAAATTTACACTAATTTAGATACATAGGCCTATATTAATCTTGTGATAATTACTAAAATCAGCCCACTCATTTCAAATTAGAAAAATCAATTTAAGTGTCACCATTGAGGGATGATACAAGCCATATGTAAAATCCAGCCCACCCCCTCAGAGCAGCTTATGTTAGACTTGCAAATTTGTCAAAAAAAAATTCTACAATTACACATATTTTTTTTCAATTTTTTTTTTTCAATTTTTTATTTCCAATTTACATAATTATATCTTAATATTTCAACAAAAAAAATATTTTAGGAACAAACAAATCATTGATTTGAATAAGTTTGCAATGGTTGATTTTATCTATTGAAAAATATAAAAACAATTCATTAAATAATTCAAATTCTTTGAATTATTTAAACATGAAAAGGGAAAAAGGAAAAACAATGTAATATATGTTAGGTTTGTAACAAACTTACTATGTTTATTTTTTGGTTTTCTTTCAGACAAAGTACGACGTTGAAAACTCTTTTCTTTAATATCTTCAGCAGCTACAAATAGCATGCAAACATGCATTACAGGCATTACATGCAAATAGTTAGCATTAAAGCAACAGAAATTTACAAGAACAAAAGCACATGCATGCAAATATTAGGAGTATAAAATGCTTTTTTTCTATAACATATCCCCAATAACCAAAAAAATCTTATAAATAAAAATGAAATTGCTTACTATAATATTAATAAAAGTATTTATTAAAAAAAATTAAGAATATTTGAAAATTGCAAACATCAAATTGAGGGGAAAATACGGCATATGTGTATACACTAGTCTTTTAAACGTTACTGAGAGAGAAAATGACTTTCTATTCTAATAACTTGAGAGATATTTTTTATAACATCTACTAATCAAAATTGAAAGATTTCAGCAAAATTGATGGCCTCTTAGAACTTATTCACATTCAAAGTGAGCATGTTAACTATCATATTGAAAATTTATCATTAAAGTTTTATCACTTCAGTAAGCTAACTTTTTTTTTTATAGGAGTACATAGCATGCTAAATAAAAAGCACTGCATCCTAAAGATTAAAAATGTCTCAATATTAAATTAAGTACTATCAAGTTGAATTCTTATTGTATACTTAATGTGACAAAAATATAAAAACTAAACACAGTAAAATATAAAATTTTGTAAAATATGAAAAGACAAAGGATTAAACAAGTTCACCAATAAATACTTTTATATTTGTTTTTATTTATAAAAAATGGATGGATGTATATATATATATATACAGTAAAGCGCCGATTATCCAAACTGCTCGGGACCGAAAGTGGTTCGGATAATGAAAACTTCGGATAATTGGAAAGTTTTTTAAAATCTAGTTTAAATTATTATTATTTATATACTAACTTCCCTTCACACTTTTTCCAGGTTTAGGACAGGCAGTACTATCTAAAATAGCTCTGGTGTGCTAAAACGTTTTTTTTTTTCAATTTTTAAATATCTTCTTTTTTTTACTTTTTTTCATTTTTGAACTTTTTTTAAATCATATTTCAGCTTTTGATAATTTTTTTGTCAATTACTGATTCTACCACATTTTTCTTTATTTTCCATTGCAAAAGACTTTTGTTTCAAAGAAGATAACTCTTTCTTGAGCAGCCATATCCCTTATTCTTTTCAAATAAATAAACTGAACTGGATCAATATCATTTTGACGTTCTAGCCAATTCATTGCAATATCTAATGAATTGCATGTTTCCATATAAGAAGGTCCACTATCTTGAACTTGATCACCTACTTCTTCCTCTTTGTCTGTGGAGTTCCGATTTTTATTCAAAATTTCAGCAACAATTTCATCATCATTTGAAATCCTTGGTCGTTTTCAGTGTCTCGAGACCAGTCTTCTAGTTCTTCTGCTGCATAACCTGGTATCTTTACATCCGGAAGATCTACTGGTTCAGAAACTTCAGTTTCGTTTGTTTTTCTGTTAAGAATTTTATTCCAAGATTTTCTAAGCGTCAATGTTTTTACTAAACTCCAGGCATCCACTATCATCATGCAGCATTCTTTCAAATCAATAGCGTTGATTGAGTCTCGAAAACCCCCTCCATTTTGTTCATCCGATAATAAAATCTTTCTTAAAAGTTTCTCTTTCTTTATTTATCTTGTTCCCGAAAACACGTTTTTCACCTCCTGAAGCCAATTTTTCGTGGTAGAGATTTCCAATTCAGTCTACTTTCATCTGCATTATAAATAAGTTCTTCATATCCTTCAGTTTCAATAATGCTTTCCAATTCCTTTACAAAATTTGAAGCAGCTTCATTAGAAAGGGAAAGTTTTAGCCATGAATTTCTAACTCGCGTATTCCATGTCAATATTTAAAGTTCCTTAACTATCCCGAACTAGCCTAAAAAGTACCTTTTCTACCGAACTTCTCATGAAAAAATAAAACTCTTTCGCATAATAAGTGGCCAGATATTGGTTGGCCTAATGATCTATTTTGCAGGAACCACAAATAAAGTGCTTTGTCCACTTCATCGTTGGTTGACATTTTCATGCATTTTCTATCCAAATTTCCATTGTTTTTGTCCATTACTGAAACATAATTCATAACTGATTCATTTTTTTTTTCCAATTTCGACAATGCTGATTTTCCTACGCCATATTCTGACACTAATTTACTTCCACTTTCTCAATTTTTCAATCTTTTTAAAATTTTCGTTTTATCACTTAAGGAAAGAACGATTCTCTTACGCTTGCACGGCATCTTTCTAGATCGTTATGAAAACCACTTTACTCAGGTAACTCTACTTTTCAACTGATTGTAATCTTAACAACAGAAAACCTGCTGTCCAAAAAAGTGCATTTTGGAAGTGACGTCATAAAAACATGGTTATCCGACTGGTCATTTTATAATTTACATAATAAAACTGAGTTCTGTTAATTTCCTCGAAAAGTAAACAGTTATGAGAAGTGCATTGTAATCACTAATCATTGACCATAAGTGACAACTACCAACCCCCTCATTGTAAAACTTCAGCACTTATCTATTCATAAACTCTTTCCCCATTCCAACCATTGAAGACTGTCAAAGTGAAGCGCCGCATTTTTGGAAGAAAATTTTCAGTTGAAGAGGGCTAAAAGAGTATGTAGGTTTAACGGTATAACAATACATGTATGTATGGCTACTATAAGAAAACTGCTAAAAAGGTTGTAAATTAAATATGGTCTTCAAATGTAATGGATATTATTTATTCTTCTAAATTTAGAAAAATTGTCGATAAGTTAAAAAGTATTCTAAACTTTTATAAAAAATTTAAAAAAATAATTCAGACATAGTTCAAATAATTGGACGTTCGGATAATAAGGGTTCGAATATTGGCGCTCTACTCTATATATATATTGTTTAATATGCTAACCAAGAATGCTTGGCAATATAATTTTTTATTAAGTAGAAGCATGTTTTAGAAACAAAGTAAACAATGTTTCTTTCAATGTATGGAAAAATTGCAATTAAATTATTAAATTCATTAAATTGTTAATTGCAAATTGCTTTAATTTTTAATTCTGGTGAAAATGGATTTTATTACTCATTTAAAATAAATTTAGTGTAATCAATTGACATATTGTAATAATTTGATGCAAAAGAATCTTTACCAAATATTACATTTTGTCACAAAATGAAACAAATGTTTTGCTTCACTATTTTTAATTTACCCAGAAGATTAGTTTAATCAGTGTAAAATTAGGATGTGTTTTAAAATGTATATGAAACTGGATTGAAAATTGAGTCATTTTTTCGAAACTAATAACCTCAATATATATATATACAAATATAAAGTTAGAATTGAATATATTAGGATAAACAAACATTTTTCGGAAATAGACTCCTACATAAATGTCTTCTGTTAAAACAATTCACTTATGAAGAATGTGAATAAGACCATTAATTTATACGAAACAAAACAAAAATACACACATCTAGGAATAGCTATTGGAGAAATTAAGCAGTGCATGTCCTTTTCATTCAAATTAGAAGAAAAAAAACTTCCTTTACCTTCAATACTAAGCCTTGCAGATAAAGATCTTTGAACAGATCCACCAGATTTACGAACTGTAAGTGAAAATAAAATCATGCATAGCAAAACATGCTTAATAGAAAATACAAATTTAACTTAGAAAAAAGAAAGGAAAATAGTATTATCAAACTATTGCAGTTACGCAATTACATATCATGCATAGAACTAAAAATTATTAGGGGCATTGAATATTGATTTTATTTAAATACCTTCTTCATCTGAGCAAGGTGATGTTGGAGATTGAGGAGGAGTGTTCAAGTCTCTGACTGGTGAGGCTACCCCTTGACTTGGAATCAAAACTGGCTCTAGCAGCAAAGGTTTAATGTGGTCAGGAATGTCATCTTCAACTAAAATAAAAACAATCAAATATTCTAATTATATATATCTATGTACAGTACAGAACCCGTTATCCGGAAATCAGAAAACCGGAAAACCAGAAAACCGGAACGAAATTCGATAATTTTTCCCGCCATTTTTTAAACAAAATTTTTTTTTCCTTAAAAGATTTTAGGATTTTTCTTTCTTTTTTGAAAGATGTTCACCTTACCATCATTTTGGAAATAATCATTAGTGTATTACTTCATCGTTTTTTCTTCTTTTCAAGATTATTTCCTAAAAAAAAAATTTTTTTAGTTGGGTTTAACAATAAAAAAACGGCTTTTTGTAGCGATTCAGAAAACCGGAAAATCAGTTATCCGGAATAGTGATGGTCCCGATCGTTCCGGATAATCGGTTCCCTACTGTATATATAAACCCCGTGGTATAATCACCGCGACATTGTCGCAGAACGTTCGAGTTCTAGCAGAAATCCGAATCGTGCATTTGAGTATTTACTTTTTGAGGTAATAACTCCATTGAATTTTTGGCAGTTATTACTAATGATTTCTCCACAGTTTTCAAATCTGATATTTTTTATATATTATTTATTACACAAAAACGTTGAACACAAAGATTATATTTCTGTTCTATTTTTAACTCCAGCTGTGTTAAATACAGTCTTCAAATTGATAAGAAAATTTTAAAAAATTTCAATGGTGAAGAAGCATTGTGAGCTTTTAAGATGTCATTTTAACTTAAGGGGTCTCATGACCTATGTGGTCCAGATGAAAAGATCAAAAGATGCCGATGTCAGAATTATATCAGGAGTTCAGTATTCTCTCCTTTCTTTATAAAGATAAGGCAAGGTGACAGGAGAAAGATTGATTTTTCAGTGGTGAAATAGCTAAAGAATGTTTTTAGTTATGGATAAGGCAAAACATTTTATTTACATGCTTTAAAAATGGTGAAAAGTTGCATTTTTTTTTTTAGCTTGCAATTTAAAGCAAAAATAGTTCCTTTTTCAAGTTTAGAAAAACTAATGTCCGGTTTGTAGAGATAGAAAACGTTTCAGGACCAAAATGACTGTCCGTGTCCGGTTACGGGAGTGTCCGCTTTGCGGAGAATGTACATAATGGTATATTCGTAGAAAATTCCCGAGGAATAAAAAATATGTCCGTATTGAGAGGCGTCCGTCTTGCAGGAGTGTCCATAATAGGAGATTTCAATGTATATATATATATATATATATATATACATTATATATATATAAATATTATATATTATATATATATATATAAATATTATATATTATATATATATATATATATATTATATATATATATATTATATATATATATATTATATATTGGTTATATTATATATATATATATATATAGTATATACATATATATATATTATATATATATAGTGAAACCTCCTGTTATGGACATTCCTGCAAAATGGACGCCTCTCAATACGGACATATTTTTAATTTCCCGGTAATCTCCTATAAATTAACCATTATGTACATTCTCCGCAAAGCGGACACTCCCGTAACCGGATGTGGACAGTCATTTTGGCACTGAAACGTAATTTTTCATCTCTTTAAACCGGACACTAATTTTTCTAAATTTGAAATAAAATCTATTTCTGCTTTAAATTGCAAGGAAAAAATAGAACTTTTAGCCATTTTTAAAACATGTTTATTTTTTGCCTTATCCAGAACTAAAAATATTGTTAAGCTATTTCACTACTAAAGAATCAATCTTTCTCCTGTCACCTTGCCTTATCGTTGCAAAGAAAGGAGAGAAAATGATACTGCTCTCTTGAAATATGAAATATGAAATCTTTTGATCTTTTCATCTGGACCACACAGGTTATAAGACCCCTTAAGTTAAAATGACATTGTAAAAGCTCACAATGCTTCTTCACCATTGAAAATTTCTTTAATTTTCTTATCAATTTGAAGACTGTATTTAACACAACTGAAGTAAAATATAGAACAGAAATATAATCTTTGATGTGTTCATATAAATGAAACACTTAATCAGACACTTGATAGCTGATCATAGGTCCTCATAACTTAGCTGGGAATGACTGTGAATCGTGGGAGGTTTACTTTCAAGAAGGTATCAATCATGTTCCCCATTCAATGATAGGTAGGTGTAAGGGGATGTTACACTTTATCTTTACCTATAAATTGAAACCGACTGATGACTGAAATCTCCTATTCGATATCATATGTCTGACTTGAGTATCTGTGCTAATAGGAAAATTATATTAATTTATCTGTAACTATTTCTAGAATTATGTATTTATATGAAACTTCCTTATATATATTCTTTTTTCTCTTTCTTAAAGCTTAAAGAAATATCCTTGTAGATAGTTATTGTAAATTAAATTATTTCTACATCTTTGAAAATATTCTAAAAACAATTAACAGCGTTAAACTTCGTTATTACGGTACCCTTCGAGTAAGCGGACAACTCTCCTAAACGGACAGCTTTTTCAGTCCCTAGAATGTCCGCTTAATGGAGGTTTTACTGTATATACATATATATATATATATATATATATATATATATATATATATATATGAAATATAAATATATATATATTATATATATATATATACAGTCAAACCCCGCTATAGTGAACACGGCTTATAGTGAACTCCCGGATATAGTGAACGAAATGTTCGGTCCCATGCTTTGCTATACACGTATAATGTTATTTTTTGTGGATGAAAAAAGTGAGGAAGTTGGATATAATGAACTTTTCTCTGTCTTCGACTGATTTTTTCCCCATTTTTTTTGTAATAATTTTGAAATTTCTACTTCAAAATCAATACATATACCGATTTTCAGAACCATCTATAGAGGGGAATGTAGCGATAAGCATTTTTTCTTGTTTGCTTCTTTTATCTCTCTTTCCCATCCCTAAACAAACCAAGCAGATGTTTCCAACTCAGGCAGATGATCCACCTGTAAGGTGTCAGTGGGATCAATAAGCATTTTCTGTCAGAGGGAATCAGTAATTATTAATTATTGGTCAAAGGGTTGAACACTAATATGTGTTGATAGGGCCCTCATTTCAACTCCTTTCTGCTAACAGTTCAGTTAAAAAAATCCTGTAAACAAGTGTTTCAAATTTAACTATGGCGAGCAGTAAACGCAAAACGTTCTCTATTGATGATAAAATGGGCATAATCAGAAAAATTATAAATGGATGCAGTCAAGCTGATATTTTCAGGGAATATAAATTACCCGAATCTGCAGTTTGTAACATATGGAAAAATAGGCAATTAATAATTTCTGCTCATAAAAAAATTTAGATGGCTGAAAAAATTTGAGAAAAGCAGATCACAAGGATGTTGAAGATGCATTACTAAAGTGGTTCACCAATCGAAGAAGCCGCAATTTTTCACTATCTGGACAAATGTCGATGAATTTGCAACGAGATTTTATGAAACTACTTTTATGTGTTCAAATGGCAGGTTAGACAGGTTTAAAAAGTGGAATAACAGAAATTCAGGAAAAATTATCTGAGAGTCGGGAAGTGTTTCCATATCTGATGTTGAGGATTGCTCATCAGCTAAAGATTACTGATTTTTTTTTTTTTTTTTTTTTTTTTGTACTCTAGACGAAGAGTAATGAAAAATAACACATTTTTTGCTACTACATAATGCTTTCCAGTCATTTATTTGAATAATGTGTAATAAAAGGGAGGAGTTTGGGAACCATTAGTTAAATTGTCCGATATATATATATATATATAGAAGGTTCACTATATATATATTTGACTGTATATATATATATATATATATATATATACAGTGTGTCTCAGTTAAACGTTTCAGAGCACCTAAGAGGGGTAGGGTGCATCCTGACGACTAGAAATCATATAGCAATGCGGGGTCAGAAATGCCTTCCTGAAGCGGGGATGTACACAGAAGCACCTTAAAGAAAAGAGACCGTAAGTGAAAAACCGTTTTAATAATACATTGAAAAAATTATATGGCCTCCTCGGTCACCCGACCTATCATGTCTGGATTTCTGGGGTCATATGAAAACACTTTTTTATGACACCCCAGTTGACAATGCTGAGGAGCTGGTTGCTAGAATCTCAGTAGCTGCCAGAGAAATTAGAGATATACCTGGAGTGTTGCAGAATGTTCGAATGTCCATGCGCTGAGATGTAAGGTGTACATTGTAGACAGTGGCAGAAACTTCGAACATTTACTTTGACCCATGTACCTTATAATTTTTTCAATGTATTATTAAAACGATTTTTCACTTACGGTCTATTTTCTTTATGGTGTTTCTGTGTACATCACCGCTTCAGGAAAGCACTTCTGACCCCGCATTGCATTTTAGGCAAAAGAAAGAATATAGAATATATTAATGAAAGAACTAATATATCAATGAAAGGATTTCTTCTCCTTGCCTGTAGCCTCCTCACACACATTCCTTTTTGTCTTTCTAAAATGCTCTACCTTCGATGCATGGTCTCATTCAAGGTGTAGTAAGATTTACCTTTTTTTAAATATTTTTGCAAGACTGAAAAAATTGTTCCTTTCAAGTATAATGATGCTGCAAAATTAAAGACTTCCTTGCACCAAAATTAAGTACTTTTAAGGGCCCTTATTTTCCAAAACAAAAATTAAGCAGTTTTTAAGGGCTTTTAAGGACTGTGGGAACCCTGTTAAATAGGGATGTGCATTTTTAAACTAGTTACTACAACATACAAAAACATGAATGCCACTGTAACACACTGGTCTTAGATTTTTTTGCTTAAACTTCCTAAAGCTTTTTTCATTGCTTTCATTAAAATATAACAAAAATACATTTTCACACTGTCAATAATGTTCAATAAGTCACTATTTTGTGTGGGGGGGGAATTAAATACCTACACGAAAAAATTAGATTTTTACTTTTGAAATATTTACAATTTATCTTGAAAATTGAACAAGCATTTAACTATATGTTAAAATATATATTTAAAGATTATGTAATTAAGTGTAACACTAAAAGTATCCTTTACAAAAAAATTTTATTTGTTGCTACTTCAAATTTTTAAAACAATAGGTCTTAGATTTTCAACATTAAAGTCTTGTAAGACTTTAATGTTGAAAAATCCTTTAAAGATTTATGCAAGTTAGGAACCACTATTATACACATATTAATTAAAGGGAAGAATCATAAAGCAAAGTAACTCTTAAAGTTATGAGTTATTCACAGAACTTCAATATTAAACATTTTTATCAAAAGAAAAAAATTTCCAGATTTAAAAAACTTAACTCACCTGGTTCACCTCTCATCTTCTTATCAACAATTTTTTTATACTCTTCTAAATCCTGATCAGATATATTGTCAAAAGGATTCTTTGCATAAGCTGTTTTGTAAACCATTGCATTATGCTGAAATTCTCTTTGTATAATACCCTTGGAAGCAGCACCAACAAGGACAACTTGATCCCCAGAAGCATTCAACTGTTCTTCCTATGAAATTAAAGTAAAATTACAGCAATTTAAATATGGTCAGTATTTTTTTTTCTTTGGATTTCTTCTAAGTCTCTATGTTATATATTTCTCTAAGAGCTTTAGAGGAAGAAACTTTCATTTTCACCGATAAACTCATGTTTTCTTTTTTGAAGCACTAAATTAGAGCTTGACAGAGACATTTTATAAAGATCAAAAATATACAACATGTGCTAGTGAACTGAAACTGAAATAAATTCTTAACACTCAGAAGAAAAAAAATGATTCTACGTTTTCATGTAACAAACTTATTCTAGCACTTGTTGATGATCCAGATGGTGCACAATTTTTCGAGATAGCAGATAAGAGAAAAAGGAATAGAACCCAAGCAAAATGAATGAAACTGTGAGTTATATGGGCATATTGGTAAAGTGAAGGTAAAGAAGTGAAACTTGAAACTATTCTTTCAAACAGTAAACCAGATACTCAAGGAGATTCACTGAAGGGAGTTGGAACGGATTGAGGAAGGTCAGATAAATGTAAAATTACATGGATAAAAATAGCAGAATCATCTTTTCATTTTTTGGTGTCACTTTAAATCTGGACAATGAAATTTTTAAAAAAAGGATTGAAATTAAGTAACGACCAATATTGCAATAAAGAAAATTTTAAACAATTCTTTACAAAATTGATGATAATAAATATTATTTAAGATGATAAAAGATAAAAACAAGCTTAAAGATTTCGTAACTGCAAATGATTTCTATCATTTTTACTTTAAGTTAACATGCTGTTTTATTTCTGACTTCTCCTTTAAGATGCTGAATTTTACAGGATAAGCGTTAAAAGAGTTGTTAGACAAAGATTTATACTTATAACAAACTTATTACGGTTTTCTTTCTTTTTAAACATCAAGTCCTTATAATGAGTGGCATAACTTAAGTGTTTTTAAATAAATATTACCAACTTTTCTTTTTTAACCAGCATTTTTAAATAATGCATTGACAAAATATTTACTTAAATTTGGATTCACACAGATGTTTTTATAACTCTCCTTGGAATCATTTAATTTATACCAAAAACAAAAATATATTCACTTTATTTTGGTAAATTACAAATTTTATACAATGCTAGATGCTTTTCGTATTCTTGTCTCCACTAACACACTCAATTATGTTTTAAGTTATTATCATTTACTAAATACTTTTACTCTTAATTATTTTTTTAATGATAAAATACAACTTAACAATATTCCTACTTTATTATTGAACAAAAAAATAGCTGTAATTTAGCAGTTTTTGTATAGTAATTAAAAATTTGTATTTCCCTTTCTTCTTTGTTTTTCTACTTCATTAGTTATGTAGTATTACTTCGTTTTAATTTCTTTACCTTCTGCTCACTGCAATGCATTCCCCTCCCCCACATAAATCAAAGAGGGAAAAGAATCAGCATGTCACTCCTTTATATTTGATTGACAGCAGCATCTCAAAGAACCACTGATTCCTTCAGACATAGTGGAGAAATTAAAGAATTTGCTGCTTCCCTAAAGAACTTCCAAGGTTAAGAAAAAAATATTGAAGTCTCCGCGACACACATGGAGAAACAAATCCCCCACCATTTCAACCTCCTCAACTTCAAAGACTAGAATTCTGCATTTTACCCCATATGTTTTAATTTATGAATGCTATGGCAAGGATAGCTCAAGAAAAAAAAATAATTTTCATTAGAGACAGTTTTAAAGTAAGTTTAATACATAAGGTTGATGAAAAATGATTAATTTACTCATAGCTATATTCCTATAAATAATATTAGTTTTATGTGATATCCTAATCTTCAGACAAAAAGTTACTTTTATAATAGAAAAGGCTGAATTCGCCTTATCTATTGATTAAAGCTTTCTGTACAAAACTATTAAAGATAAACAGTTCTATTCCAGATGTGGAATGGCCTGCCATAACCAAAATTGAAAAATATATAAAATGTTAAGGGTTTAAAAAAATGGCTTGATGTAAACTAAACAGCAAATTACTATTAACTAAATGAAATTAATAACTAAATAAAGTTTAAAATATTCTTTCTTCAAGAAATAAAATAAATTTACTCTTAAATGCTCTACAATGAAACATATTTAGTAAAGGGAGAGAAAAGGTATTCTGAAATAAAAAGGAGACAATAAATTTTTAACATTTAACATTTTAAAAGCAACATACATAACTATTTCATTTATTTATAGACAAAACAAGACTTTCATAACGAGAAAGATATATTTGATCAATCCAGACATTTAATCATGACTAATTTAACTACTGCATCACGTACGTGAGAGAGAATTGTAACTACAGAAAATTGTAACTCAATAAACAAATTTTTTCCCTCCACTTAAAATAGCTGCAATATGAGGGGAAAAAATTCTAAAAAGTTCGATTAAATTTTGTCTGTAATATCAACCTAAGCTACTAAGGTCTGATTTTTTTAACATATTTGAAGGTAATTCTTTATTTTTAATTAGGGAAGGCAGATAATTAAGCTTCTTTTTTTAGCTAACTATAAATTTCAACATTAATAAAGTAGTTATTACACTGTGTAAGCAGAACCATAGTTTGACAAGAGACAAAGTATCCTTAAAAAATTGCAACTTAGGCATACCAGATTTAAAATTATAACATATCAACTATAACTAATCTGAAAAGCAAGTCTAACATGAAACATTGTTAAAAGCTTAAATTTAGCAGATATGCATGTAGGCGTAACTTAAGACAAATTTTAGTATTTAAATATTTTGTAAATGTGCCACAAAGTTTTCAATATAATATGCAAAATATTCCATTAAGTGATTTCATGTAAAATGTTGAAAGTAGGACCTGGAAATAAGTTGTAGCGAATAAATCAAGAAATTATTTAATAATTTACCCAGTTTTTAAAAAGTAAAAAAGACTTATCTTACCTGCATCTTTTTTATTTCCTCCCAGGTAACACCTTCTAATAGAGAAGACTGAGGTCCAGCAGTTATTTTTGAATGCATTCTGTTCTCTTTTATCTTAAAATAAATATTTTCAAATTGGTTATTTACCTCATACATTTATAAAATTAACAAATATGTTACACTTATGTAATTGCTCAGTATAAATAGCTTAACTTTTTACCCCTGCTATGAGAATGGTTTGAAAAAATAAATTTTTGAAAGTAAATTATCATAAAAAAGCACTAAAAACTATATGATGCTTTGATTTATCAAGATATGCAGCAACAAATATAAAAAAAATGTTTTGATGTATATAACAAAGAAAAAACCTCAAAATCAAAGTAAATAGTATCCATACATTAGCATATGTGTAGGTTTCACAAAATTCAAGAAATGAAAAAAAAGTAAAAGATTTAAGCACAGAAGATAACGATTAAACAATGAAGTTCAGTCCAATTGTTTAAAAGCAAATTTGCAGAACAAATTTAAAAATTTCTTATTTATTGAAAAATATTACAACTTCAATTGAAAAAATATTTAAAAAAAATAAAGTAAAATTAGAAAATTTAATAGACAGCAAGGGCTCTGCAGATAACAAAATGGCAGTTGCAATCAAAAAACAGAATATTTTTTTATTATTTGATTAATATTTTTTTTGGGGGGAAGGAATTGTATTTATTATAAAATACTGACACTTTAACATGAAAGTTAATTAAATATTTTATAATTGAAAGCTGAAAACGTAATCATCTTGGTGGGGGGGGGGAAAGAACATATTTTGGACAAAAACTGTATTTTCTAAATCAAAATCATTATTTCAATGTTAAGAATTTGAAAACTTTTAAGTTTGTTACTTTATATTGACTTTATAATTTCAAATATTTTATGGGTCCAAGCTTTTTTTTTTAAATATGACAAAACTGACATTTTGTTAGCCATTTCATTACCCCTGCAGTTATCTCAGGTTAAAAGTAAAAGTTTGTTCATAATTACATTTAGAACCTGGTGCACAATTTAACTATAATGACTATTAATTTTATTTCCATTGAAGCATGGGCTAAAAAATAAAAAGATTTAAAAAAAAGCATTTGTATAAAAATATAGCCTTTAATTTCTAAAATATACTTCTGTTACTTTACTTTGTGGTAATAAATTATTTTAACAATTATTTTTTTTTAGAAGCTACTTATGACACCTAAAAAATGTAGTAGTAAGTAATATGCCAATATTTGATGGTACTAAATTAATAAACTATAATTTTTTATTTTGCAAACATTAAACTAGAACTAAATATTTTCCTTTTCTTACCTCTTTCTGTTTCTTTTTGAATTCATTAGGATCACCAGTTTTTGGTACAAACTGATGTGCACTGTCGATTTTAACTAATGTGCTATGAGATGGAGAACCTTCTTGAACCCACTGAAAACAAAATTTAAAATTGATAACAAAAAAAACTAACTTCTCTTCAGGCTTAAAAAATTATAGGTTAGTTGGAAGCGAAGCAAAGGCATGCAATATATTATTAGTATCAATCATAAAACAACTATTATTAAAGAAATAAACCTAAAATTATATAATAAAGGACAGTTATATTTATCCATATCATTTACCCATAATTTGCAAACAATTTCATAAAGCAGAGAGGGTGTGGATAAAGAGCTAATGTGAACAACTGTAATATTACTATTATGTATCATAAAAAAATTCTCTAAGTTTGACAGATTGGCAAAACTGAGTAATACTTCTATATGCAGTTGCATGACGACACTTAGTTATTAAGTAAAAATTAAAAATCAAGATTTTTATGATGGTAAGTCAAGTCTAATTTTACTTATTAATTGCTACTTTAAACTATTTTTACTCGTTGCTTTTAAGAATAGAGATATTATGCTATAAATAATTAAGTTTATTGCATATTTTATTAAGTGAATAATTAAAAAGCTTAAACAAAAAAAAAAACTCAACAAGGGGGTAGTGTGAAAACCTAGTTGAGATGCCGTTGTGAACATCTCATAAGCTTTGTGATATTAAGAGTTTAATACAAACACATCACTTATCAGGGTATTTATTCATGTAGATTAATTTTATAAAGCATTTAACTTATATTTCATTAATTTTTGTGCAGAGAAAAATTCAGGACTTTTTTTCTGGTTCATTAATCTTTTGATTACCTATGGAATTTTATTATAATTATAGCAGTTGTAAAATGTGAGCTTCCAAAATTCAAGTAATACCTTTGCCTTTCAGCTAACATTTGACATTAATTTGACAACTAAATTATAAAAAAAGAAATAAAATTAGATTTAATAAAATTAGATTTTCTTAGTAGCATTAAATAATTATTGATATTAATCTTCTATTGCAGAAACTTGTCTGAAAAGCAAATTTTTAACTAATTAAAAGATAGTTTAATTGTAAACTTTTAAATTAATATTTATAGATTAAAAACAGTTTATTTGCTCAAAGCTTAGGTCTTATTTAAAATGAACTGTTCAAATTTAAATAATAAAAGAATACTAGATATGTTTAAACTAATTAATACTACTATTACAACTCATAATTAAATAAAACATACCATAAAAATATTTTAAATACTTAATAAGTACATACACAAAAAATTAACACCTTCCCCTAAATTTTCCACATTTTAAAAATTTGTTTCATAACAGAAACTTATGAACAATCAAAAACAAAGTTTTTTGAACCCAGGAGTACTATGTAAAAAATATATAATAGTTTACCTTGTTTTACAAACTAAGCATTCAATGACCATTAAGCAAACAGACTTTGCAAACATTTTTAATGAATTTATAAGTCTAGGAAACAATGGTATGCAATTTTGTGTTTCTTTAAAATATTAGTTCTTAGAGGAAGAATTGGGTATCTTTGAAACAGAAGGTTGAACACACATCCTAAACTGTTTCATGGCTGAAAGTAAACTTATGGCTTAAGTTTACACCTAGCAACATTCATTGAGCTTCATTGAAATAAATTTATAATAAATGCTATATACTGTGTACTAGGTACACAATGAAAATATTCAAGGGAAAATAAAAAGCAAGCCATTAACTCCAGCATCAGAAAGATATCAGTAACATGCTTGAAAAATTGTTATTAATGAGATGAAAATTACTATAGGTTATTTTTGAAGCAGTAGCATTCATTGCAAAGCAGTATTGTTAAGGTTAATTATTGTGATAAAACTCTTACAGGTTCAATGTCCCCATTATCTGGTCTTTCTACCCACTGTAGGAATAAAAGAAAATTTAGAATGTTGATAAAATGTTCTGAAGCAAATTGTATTGATTATTTCACAAAATAATTAAAAGATCAAAGTTTAAATATACAAAGACTTCAAAGAATAAGAAATCTTATTTTCATTTAAGCAAGGTCTCTGAAAATACAAAGCAATTTCATTGCAAACCAATATCAGAAACTTTAAAATTTAGTACAGAGCATGGAAAAAAGTAAAAAGTTTGTAACATTCCATGATCAAAAATACTAATATAGAACACAAACTAATATTATAAAAATATAATAAAATTTAAACATTATGAAATTTTTGGACCATTAAACTTAATTATTTAAACTTATTTAGTTACTTAATTCTAAAACAATGCATTTTAACAAAATTTTTTTTTACTGCCTTACACCCAATGTAATCCTTATCAGTCATATTAAATTAATATACACAGCCACAATGGCTGATCCAACTTCATTGGATGAACAGTAACACATAGTATGCAAGATCATCAAGGAAAAACATTTAAATTCTTTTCGAAACCTTATCACACTTAAAAACAAATTTTTAAAGTATTATTTTGTGATGCAATGTAACTCCAATGCTTGTCAAGAAAATACACGAGCCTGTTAAGATCTAGGAAACTGTTGACAGTATTGGAATTTTCAATACTCATATTGTATACGCAGAAAAAGTACTTTAAATATTAAAAAAAGATTAAATATAAAAAACAGAATTCCTTTCTAATCTTTTAATTTTGCATCTTGCATGGTAAGACCTATTCAAGAAACTTTTCAAAACTGCTAACAAAAATTTAAAAAATTAATAGTAAAAATTAGAAGGTGCCTTTTTTCACTATAAAATGCTAAGATCACTACACACCTTGCTCCAATTGAACAGCATAGCCCATCACTTAACAACTGGTTTAGTTATATTTTTTGATGAAAATAGGTAAACAGTAAACAATACAATTTAAAAGGGGCTAGAACCTTGAGCAAAAGCTTTTAACCAGTAATTTCCTATTTTACAGATGCTTTAATAATTTCATACTTAAAAAAAATTTTTGATTATACGTATTTATATTTCAAAATAAATTTTTTTGTATAAATACAGAAGCATTCACTGTTTTTTTTTAACAAAAAATTTGTCTTTGCATAAATTCAAAACAAATAAAGTTTCCTCATCCTAAGAGTACAGGAACTCAAAAATTATTGAATTTCAGAAGCTTATAAATTAACAAAATTATTAAAAAAATAATGCAGATTTCCAAAATACTACTCTAAAAATTGAAGTAAATTATAGTTTCAAAAGTTTTGCTAAATATGATAAAAATGGCATTTGCAGAAATTAAACAAGAAGTTTATTTAAAGCAGTAAATGAATTAGTCAAATTCAATAATATCTATTAATTTACACAATAAACTGTACAAATCAAATAATTTTGGATTGAGATGGTACTGATTCTTTGCTTGAACCAGTGATTCTATGATTCAAATCATTCTCTCGGAACAAATTCAGGTCTAAGTGAACTAATTAGTTTGATTTAAAGTCTTCCTCTACTTTGCCAAACATTATTTACTGTAAGAAAACTCACAAATACTCAAAATCAGGTACATATAAAATTTCTATATACTGTTCAAACCAATAATTTGAACCAATATATATATATATTTATAAAGACTGGTAATAATTGCTTAAAAGCACAATTAACTCAAAAGCACAAATAAACTATAAAATTTATAAAAGATTTCCTTTAAAATTGAAAAATACTGAACACAATATTTTTCACATGGGAAGAAAGACATACTTTTGTAATTTTCTTAGGATCAGCAGTTCCAGTTTCCAGGACTTCAACTTTTTGATAAACATTTGGAGAATTGACCCATCTCATTTTATCTTGAGTTTTTTTACCATCCATAAGTTTTTTCAAAGGACTAAAAGTAAATTAGAAAATATGCTTTTAATAACAATAAAATAGTAACAACAAAATATATCAGTACAATGTGCAAATCTGTTAATAGATGCATTCTGCATGAACATTCACAAATACCTGGGTGTCTAATATTATTTAATCTTATATTCTGAATACTTATCAAAAACTTCAACTGAAGCTAAATTCAGCAAGAAATCTTATCTAGAATTATGTAAAATGTTGTTCTGCTTAAATGAAGATATAAAATAAAAGTATTTTCATGCAAGGCTGCTAAAAGTTTAAGTTCTAGAGCTATAACAGCTAATATGTTATAAGCAATATAGTACATTATGATGCCTAAACAGTAAAAACTTAAAGGATTCTGCAACAGCAAGTACGTCTAATTTGACAAATCACAATATAAGACAAATTGTGATTATAATTATAATTATAAGACAAATAAATTTTCAAAATTTAGCATTATAAAAAATTATGAGTTAGTAATGACATTTACAAGACTGTCAAATTTTTTTAAGCTTTTGCCATTGTATAAAAAATGAATTATAAATTTCTTCATCACACAGGGATTTTTTTTATATATGTAACTTTTGTGGATTTGACAAAAATAAAGAATAGTAAAATAAAAACTTCTATTAAAAAAAAAGATTAAAATTTAATTCCTTCAAATATGTAAATTTTTTTTAAAAAATTAACATGTTTAGTTACATTGGAAATAAGCTGGCTTATTTTTAAAAAATATTAATTTAAATATATTATTTTGGCTAACTCTTATTGTTTTTTCTTAAAGTAGAAGTAGGGTTTTCTAAAACCAAATACAATATAACATAAAATAACTGCCTTTTGAAATGCACAAAATATTATATATTACTTGTAATTACTTGTAATTAATCATGTTGTAAAAGTTCTTGTTAAAGTAAAAAAAAAATAGTAATAAAGTTAAGAAAATATAAAACAAATTAAGCAAAGAGATAATAAAAAATACCTTAGCCATTTGTCATCATCTAAATATTGAACAAATGATGTGGCAGCTGGAGGAACTTCAACATCATTTTTCTGCCTTGGTAAATCAACTCTGATAAGTGGGTATCTATACAAATAGCCGGTTCTAAATCCCTGAAGAAAAAAATAAAATAAAATAATAAATAAAACAAGAAAACTTTTCTTGTCAATTAGAATAGGTTAGAAAAGTTAGTAGGTTAAATATCCACTACAATTGTAAGGGAAACCCTCAATGATATTTGCTGTCTAAAAAACACCGCTTTAACATTAAAAACGCTTAAAAAAAACTTCAAGTAATTAACATCAACTAGCGAATAAATCACAAATAATGGATAATATATTGTGATATAATTACTTCCATCTTCATGACAGTATTTTTGTATGATTAACATTATTCTGATTTATTCATACAATACAAAGTATACAATATCATATTTTCATTTTTAATAAAAACAAAAATTTTGATATTGATAATTAAAAATTACCTTTGAACTAATAATTATTCATGACAATTATTTCTATAAACTTCATATAATTTAAACAAAAGAAAATTACATTCTGGCTTTTAATTACATTATATAATTTACATTCTTAGAAAAGAAATTGCTGTATTACAAAACAAAATAAACTTAGATGCCACTACAAAAAAGACACTTTTTTAAAAAATAACACTATTCATAAAATAAAATTTTTTAAAAAAAGCATTTGTTGTAGTGAGTTTTTTTTAAACTAAAAATTTAAAATTTTGAATTCCTCCAAATTTTTTCCAAAAAAAAAAAAAAAAAAAAAAAAAAAAAAAAAAAAACCCATAAAATCTTGTTTTAAGGACTAAAAAAATCTACATGTTTAAAATAGATGGTCAATAATTTTTCAAAACTAAAATACACAAGTTACTTGATAATATTGATTTTTAATATTATGATTTTCTTAGCTAACCCCGCAAACTCATTCTAAATAATATTATACTGCTACTTCTTTTATTTTCAGACATCTTTATTTGGAAACCATAACTTCCTTGAGGAGTAACAGTTAATCAAATTAATATTTACAAGAATGTTATTTTACAAAATATTCATAAAAATAATCCTTAAAACTATTTTATTGCGAGTCGTAATTTAACAAGATATCAATGAAATTTTAAAAAATGTTTTGACTTCATAAAGTCAGGAGAAAACCTGTGCATAACTTTGCTGTAACAAGCATAACTTAGATTTGACTAGAATTGGATTTGAGATTCTAGAAAATTACTGTATTAAAGTTGCCAGTAAAAAAAGTATTTGATTGTGTGTGGAAAGGAACTTTTGAAAAAGCTCCTTTAAATTTTATATGGACTAGCAATGAAGAGTAACATAGTGAGATTCCTCATCTGTCTTACTATGAATTACACAATTAGTTGAACTACAGCCCTATATAATTGTAAAGAGAAAAAAACGTGGGTGGTAATTGCAATGAGCACATAAGACAACTTTTTGTCAAGTGTTCTCCTATCATGATTCCAAGAAACCACTACCCAATTTACATCTGTCCCATCAGTTCTTACTTCTAACTGAATCAGAAAATCAATGATTTTTACAAACAAAGCAATAGTTCTGCCCCACAGCAATATAATTAACAAGCTAAGATGTCTTGTAAGCTCAATGGGGAAAAAAATTGGAAAAAATTAAATTTTTTAACTATGTCAAACATTTAAAACAAGAAGAAAACTTTAAAAAATACAACACTGAAATCATTAAATGTTCTAAGAGGAAAACATTCAGCTTCAATAAAAACTACAGAACAAAAAACTAACTAAAAACTACTTCAAAAAAAAACAAGCAAAAAAATCAACTTGTGAAGAGTGAATAGACATAGTAATTGCATTTTATGGTCAAATCTTTAAAATGATATTTTTATTTGGCTACTTACGGCATTATCAAGCATACGCATTTGTGCTTCAAATTCTAAATCCCACACTTTAAACTTTTTTACTTTTGGGTCCTTCTCTTCATCCAAAGTACTATCAGGCTTCCCAGATACAATGCTATGATTAGTAGTAACAATGCTTCGAACTTGTTGTTTAGCATCATCAGACATTACTTGAATATTATCCAAACCAATGGGCATCAATCGAACCTATGAGTAATATTTCCAAAACAATATATATAAATATATATACACACACATATCATATATATATATATATATATATATATATATATATATATATATATATATATATATATATATATATATATATATATCAGTGTTTTCACTACAGCGCGAGAACGCGAGAATCTCGCATATTTTTTTCTTTTCTCGCATTAAAAAATTATTACTGCGAGAAATTCGCGCATTCTATAAATCAATTTCAAAATTCGCGAATTTCTCGCATTTTGGAAGAAGCTTCGAATTACGCTATTTAGAATAAAATCCGTTTCACTTTTCTTCCTGGATCTCTCATTATTTTCAACATTTGCTCCGTTATCTAGCTTCCCTATTTACCAGTATTGTTCAGAACCTTTTCGAACAACAGAACACAACCGAACCACGGAACCCCTTTCAGAACACATTTCTCTGCAACCACGTGTTTACCGTAGGTAAGGTTTTTTCATGTAAGATGTTCAAATTTTTTATGCACTAATGTAAGATGGACAAATACCTAGTAAAGGCAAAATCTTCTATGATGATGCAGCAAGAATATTCAATGCTTTAAAAAATAGAAGACGTTAAAAATGTATTATAATAAAAGAAATGAGTTTTTTTCCAAGTCTATTTGTGTTTTTTAAGTTTTTGGAAATCTCACTTAACTTTCTGAAATCTCACCCTGTTTTTTGAGAAAGGGTGAGAAATTCTCACCCATTTTTTTCTATGATGAAAACACTGTGTATATATATATATATATATATATATATATATATATGTATATATATATATATATATAGAGTGTATATATATATATATATATATATATATATATATACACATAAATATATATATACACATAAATATATATATATATATATAAATACATATATATATACATATATACACACACACCACGGGTCATAAGTTTAGACTCGCTCTTGAATTTTTAAAAATAAACAAATTACAAGGTTTTTAAACTGAAAATCTCAGCAAATTAACTTTAATTTCATAATTATAGGTACACTTACGTAGTAAGAACTATAATTTTATGTTCAACTTATGAATTTTGTCCAATGTTTTAGACTTTGAAATATCCTCCATTAGCATTAATCACAGCAGCACATATTTTTGGCACTCTTTCTATTAGTTTTTGCAATGTTCTAGCTGAGATCTTGTTCCAACAACTAAGTAAAAATTCCCAAAGTTCGTTTTGTTTGGTACATCGCATTTTTCTAATACTTCTAGCTAGTTAATTCCACAATAGCTCAATAGGATTAATATCTTGGAATTGAGGGTGCCAATCCATGTATTTCAGTAGTTTTTTATTTTCATTTGATGCAATGTAGTTTCTACACAATTTCGATGAATGTTTCGGATCGTTATCTTGTTAAAAAACAAACCAAAGACCAACGATTCTCTGTTATATACGGAAAAGCGTGACACTGCAATATTCTGTGATGATACTTTTAATCCATAATTCCCTCTATTCAAACAAGATTTCAAACTTTGTCACTAGCAGAACATCCATAAACCATGACTGAACCAGTACCATGCTTTACAGTTGGTAGTAAACATTGATTTGTCAAACGTTCACCAACTAAACGATGAACATACTTCCTTTGTTTGCTTCCAAACTAAAATTTTGACTCATCAGTAAACAAAACATTTGACTACTGTTCTAAAGACCAGTTAACATGTTTTTAGCTCATTTCCATAGTTTAACAATGCTTTGTATTTTCAAAAGAGGTTTTCTAGCAGCTACATAACTTTTTAAACCAGTCACGTTGTACAGTAATTACTGACACTGTTTTCAGCTTAGTAGCATTCAATTCCTTACGGATTTCTGATGCTGTTTGAGTCCGCTGGCGCTTACTTTAAATGCAAATAAACTTATCCTCACATTTGGACTTCATTATAGGTCTCCCTGATCATTGGCGGTTCTTATTTTGGCCAGTTTCTTTCTTCCTTTGCAAAATTCTGACAACAGTGGTCTGGAAAACATTAGTTTTAGAGGCAAACTGTCTACATGAATAGCCTTCTCCATGAAGTGCAATAATAACTGCACATGTTTTGACACTTATTTCTGGTTTTTGACTCATATTTCTGTAATAAATAGTATATAATGTTAACCTTTGTTAAAAACAAAGGTTAACATGTACCAGTTATTCTCTCAAATGAAGGCTATTATATCAAAATTTTAAATGTGTTATGTACATGAACTTAATTTATAATAAACCTTACAAAAAGAGATTAAAAGTAAATTGTTTATAAACTAAAAATTAATGGCATTTTTTTAAATAAAGTACACTTTTTTTAGAATAGGCATTTACATGCACTTTCATTCCTTTCGTAATCAACAAAATAGATACAAAATGAAAAAATTCTTAACAGTTTTAAATAGAAATAGAGTTTTACAAAGTTTGATAAAATACACATATAGGTCAGAAATATTTAGCTATTTTTGAAAGTTTTGTAATACATACGAGTCTAAACTTATGACCGGTACTGTATATATATGTACACACATATATACATACATATATACATACGTATACATACATATATACACACACTAGGACTGGGCGATATAAGAAATTTTATATTGTGATGCATCGTCAGTCTTGCATCGCGATATAGTATTTGTGAAATTCATTTACTTGTAAGGCGCAGAAAGTCGGATTTCTATTAAAACTTCATACTCAGATTGATTTAAACCCATTTATGAATTTGATGTATATGTTTTGCTTAAGAAAGATATTAATGTTATATTTTCTAAAAATGATAGCACAAATAACGAGATTTCTTAGCTTAAAAATAAATAAAAAAATAAATAAAATTGAAATCTATCAATATATTTACCTAACATTACAGAAAGAAAATTTAAAAAATAAGTTCTTTAAAAATTATTTGTATGCTTAAAACAAAGTATTAAATAAATTAAACAAAAAAAAACACTTTTAAAACAACATTATTTTTTATCATTATTATTTCACATAAATAATAAAGTTAAATTGAATAATTACCGAATTCTGAACGAAAAAACAAAGTAAGGTTTAATTTCTTAAAAAAAAAACAAAGGAATTATGATATTCGATAATATATTCAACTGACAATATTGAAAGAAAATTAAAAAAACATGATTATACTCTTTAATAAAACGAAGTGCTAAATGATTTTAAAAAAAGAAGTAGCAATCGCAAAGATTACTAATTTTTTTGAATAAACAAAGTTGATTGATTTATGTCCAAATCCAAAAGAGGAAAAATAAGTTTTGTTATAATTTTATTAAGTGAAAACAACTAAAGATTTATAAATTTAAAATCAGTAATAAAAACCCATTAAATTATTATTTTATCCAAAACGTTTTTAATAAATTAAAATAAAGTAAGAAATAGCCTAACAAATTTAATTTATTTTTAATTTAATTCTTTATGGGCACCTTAAATTAGATTTCCGTTTGTAATAAATTCAATGATGCAAAATAATACTTAAACATATAATATCAAAATTAATTTTCGCATTTAAAAGAAAAAGAAATTTTTGCTTCAAAAAAAAATTTACCTAATTAAGAAACACTTCTTTATGTATTCTTTTCAATAATTTGATTACGTTCAGAATAAGGTAACGACGGGGATCACAAAGTCCGTCCCACTGAAAATAATCTACAAGAAACGATAGGAAAAAAAACTAAGAGGTGCGGAAATAAACATGCAAGATCACGATATATGTTCTCAAAACTGATTCTGATTCTACCGCTCATCAATCAAGACCGTTTCAATATAAAGATACGCACATCGTCTTCCCCAGCTCGAGTTGGCATCAGAACATATGAGATCCTTGCGTGTCTTGTATCGCTATATCGTTCGTCTTCTTTACTCGACGGCTTAAATCAGATTTCTGATGCATCGCCTGGAACGAAAGTCGCTGTACCGGCCTGCCAATACAGGCGTTAAATCGATATGCCGCGATATATCGATTTATAGCCCAGTCCTAACACACACACACATATATATATATATATATATATATATATATATATATATATATATATATATATATATATATATATGCATATGTATACATATACAGGGTGGTCCTGAATTCATGATACAAACTTTAAGGGTAGATACAGGACAGGACATTGCAAAAATCAATATTTTGTAGGAATGTATGGGCGTGACACGGTGAGGGGCAAACAGGAGAAGAGTATATGTCTAGCCGCCGCTCAACGTGATGCATCCCAGTAGGGGAGCGTGCCATTCGCAATTGTGCTGATGCCTACGACGAAAGACTAAATATGCCGTACAAGTAGCATTACATGCAAGGCCGTGCAAATGGTAACACCAGAACTGTGCTAATAATGTATCAAGTACAGTTTCTTGAGCGACGAATGCCGGGTGGCAGAATTTTTCAGCGGCTAAATCTTCAACTTTGTGAAACAGGTTTGTTCCACATCACCAGACAAGAAGCTGGTCGACGAAGAGCTGTATGCATGAATTTCTGCCAGTGGGTGATACAGCAATATGTACTGCAGCCTGATTTCATAGCTCATGTGCTATTTACAGATGAAGCGACGTCTACATGTGAAGGTGTCTTTAGTGCAAGCAATTCCCATGTGTGGACAACTGAGAATCCACATGCAGCATGTCTACATGAGTATCAACGATTCTTTTGTGTGAGCAGGTATTATCAACAACTTTTTGATTGGCCCATACTTACTACTGACGAGACTTAATGCTGAATGTTATTTTTTTTCTTCTGGAACAGGTGTTACCAGAACTACTGCAGGATGTTCCCGATTGTCATTCATAACCACATGTGGTTTCAGCATGATGAGGCACCAGCCCACTGAAATGCGCACTTGCCTGAATGCCAAGTTTGAGGTGTGGTGGACAAGTTCATTGGCCACCCTGATGTCCCGATTTTTCAAGCTTCGATTTCCTTTTATGGAGACCTCTTAAGAATCTTGTTTATGTGACTCCACTAGACTCAGGAGAGGATCTCATTGCTGCATGTGTGCGCCAATCGCTCTACAGACCCTGTCAAACATGTATCGCTACCGGTTGACGCAATTGTGAACAGCTATTGTAAACATTACACTTGTCAACGACACTTTCAATAAACATTGTCTTTTCCATCATCTCTTATTTTTTATGTTTGCACCTCACTACATCACTTGCATCCATACATTACTATACAATACATACATGTTTTTATGTCCTGTACCTACCCTTCAAGTTTGTACCATGAATTCGGGACAACTCTGTATAAATATATACAAATATAAATATATACAGTGAAACCTCGATCAAGCAAACATTCTAAGGACCGAAAAAATTGTCCATTTATGAGAGTTGTTAGTTTACAGGGAGGGTACCTTAAAAACGAAGTTTAACATAAATTGTTTTTAGAATATTTTGATAAATGTAGAATAATAATCAACAATAACTATCTACAAGGATATTTATTTCAATTTTAAAAAACTGTTTTTCAATAAAAAGAAAATTTTAAAAAGTTTGATATAAATACATAATTTTAGATGTAGCTACAGATAAATGGATATAATTTTCCTATTAGTACAGATATTCAAGTTAAACATGATACCAAATAGGAGCTTTTCGTCCTCAGTCAGTTTAAATTATCAGGTTTACATTCCCTAACACCTACCTATCACTTGATAGGAAACTTGGTCCATAACTTCTTGAAAAAAAAACCTCCCACTATTCACAGAAGGAAAAAAAAAATTTATACCATTAAGTCATGAGGACCTAAGCAGTTTATTATTCACAACTGATCATCTATCAAGTGTCTGAATAAATGTTTCATTTATATGAACACTTCGAAGATTATACTTCTGTTCTTTTTTTTAACCCCAGCTGTGTTAAATACAGTCTGCAGATTCATAAGGAAATGAGAGAAATTTTCAGTTGTGAAGAAGCATTGAGAACATTTAAGACGTCATTTCAACTTTAGGGGTCTCATAACCTGTGTTGTCCAGATAAAAAGATCAAAAAATACCGGTGTCCGAATTATTTGACAAAAGCAGTATCATTTTCTCTCCTTCCTTTGCAAAGATAAGTCAATGTGACAGGAGAAAGATTGATTCTTTAGTAGTGAAATAACTTAGCAATATTTTTAGTTATAGTTAAGGCAAAAAATTTGCATGCTTTAAAAATGGTTAAAAGTTCCATATTTTGTTTCTTGCAATTTAGAGCAGAAATAATATTTCTTTTTTAAATTTAGAAAAAGTAGAGTCCGGTTTGAAGAGATGGAAAATAACGTTTCAGGACAAAAATAACTGTCAGCGTCTGGTTACGGGAATGTCCGCTTTGGGGAGAATGTACATAATGGTTTATTCAAAGAAGATTCCCGGGAAATTATAAATATGTCTGTATTGAGCAGTGTCCGTTTTGCAGGAGTGTCCATAACAGGAAGTTTCACTGTGTATATAGATATATAATATGATATAAATACAAAGAACACATGGGAAAGAAATATTTTAAAAGAAAAGAAAAATTAAAAATATTTTTTAAAAAAAACGAAAAGATCTCATCAGCTCACATGATTATATCCATATTTTAGAGTGTTTTCTAATAGTGTATTAACATAGCCAAAGCAAAATATATCGATATAATAAAATATGCATATATGTTTAAGTAGTACAATGTAAATGTCACGATTAAAAGCTTAAAAATAAGTAAATTTTTCTCTTAACATGCAATGTGATGATACTGTCTCCTGCCAAATCATAGTAATCACCAAAAGAGAAAAAGACACTAATGTAAACCTCCAAATTTTAACAAATAAAGTCAGTCAATCAATGCTTTTGAGTATGTCGACAAATAAACGTTGCTCCACCTGCTAACGTCAAGGCATCTTGCCATGAATGTTTTGGTAGCAGCCAAAAACAATCACTTAAAAAAGAAAAAGTTGACACAGTTTTAAAATTTTTTTTAATAAAAGAATGAATTTTTTTTAAAGAAATAAGTGTAAACCTCAGAAAAGAAAATTATAACTAGGAATATCCTACATAAATCTTTTTAAAAGAAAAAAGTTAAGGGAAAAGTGTTTTAACATTATAGCTAAAACTTTTTTTATGTATACAAAAAAATGCTCTCCAAAACTATATGGCTGATGAGACTGTTCTTAATGTTAACACTAAGAGTTTGATAATTTAATTTTTATATCAATTGGCAACTTCTTTGAGTTTGGCAACTTTTTTGTCAAACACACAACTTGAAATTTTTTCCTGTGTTTAACAACCAACTACCAAAGCAAAGAACTATTTACCTGGGCTTCACAGGCCAAAATAAGATTTTGAAGATAAAATAGAGCTTCTTCTATGCTTTCTCCCATTACGCAGCAGCCGTGATTCCGGAGAATCATAACTTTGTTTACTGGTCCAAGATCACGTGCAATAGACTCTCGTTCTTCTGCATCAACAAGTATACCATTATAATCATGATAGCTAACATCACCAATTAAAGCAGCTTCCTGAGAAACTGCAAGGAGACCAGTTTTCATGGATGAAACCTGAAACAAAAATAAAAAAATGTTTATCATGTATGTTAATACTTAGCATGCTAGGATAACAGTAATTAAAATAAAACTGATTACAAATATACTAAGTTTTAATTTGGTTTATGGAGAAAATTTGGCATGACTTATGTGTTGGAAATGTATATTTTTCAGAATATATTTAAATGGAGACTATGTTTTATGAAGCAATAACTAGTAATGTGGATCAAACTTATTTTAATAATTCAAAAACAAAAACCTTTTTTAATCCTAAATATTTAAATAATTTTCTACTTTTATAACATTGGAGGAAACTGGTTTTATGTGCAAATATGCAAACAAATTGTACCTTGAACTCTGGAGTTAATGCGCGAAAGGTTAAAATTGCATTTTGAGGTTAGATATCTTAAAAGAATTTTTGAATAAAAAGAAAACGAAAAACAATGCAAGTAGTTTGTTAATGTAAACTGCGGATGCTTCAAAAGTTAAAAAGGTGGGAAAAGTTGATGCTTCGAGCTCACAAAAATAGGTGTCCATTTTCAAAATTTACCAGATGTGACCGAA